>NC_072015.1:2197268-2329396 GCF_027791375.1 Indicator indicator
AAACTCCTAGCAGTGCCACACTGAGGAGCTTCTCTTTTTGCTATGCAAACACAAGAGTATCCAAAATTCGCTGAATCTGACTCCACTATGCATTAAAAATCCCTTAGCATCTTTTCCTCCACTCCAGCTTGGTCACCTGTTTTCATCACCTCATTTTCCCTAACGTTGAATGAAATCTTTTCCTAGGATAACTCTTCTGCTTTGCCTGCCTTGGCAGGTGAGATCAACAATTTTCCAATTAGAATTAGTCGGGCAGTTGGTGATTAGGATATGGATGTGCAGGAGCATGTCCAGAGAAGGGCCATGAGGATGAGCAGAGTCCTGGAGCTGCTCTGCTATGAGGACAAACTGAGAGAGTTGGGGTTGTTCAGTCTGGAGAAGAGAAGGCTCCCAGGAGACCTTCTTGTGGCCTTCCAGGATCTGAAGGGGGCTACAAGGAAGATGGGGAGGGACTTTTTAGGATGTCAGGGAGTGATAGGACCAGGGGGAATGGAAAAAAAAATAGAAACAGGTAGATTCAGATTGGGTGTTAGGAAGATGTTCTTCCCCATGAGGGTGGTGAGAGACTGGCAGAGGTTTCCCAGGGAGGTGGTGGAAGCCTCATCCCTGGAGGGTTTTGCAGCCAGGCTGGAGGTGACTGTGAGCAACCTGCTGTGGTGTGAGGTGTCCCTGCCCATGGCAGGGGGGTTGGAACTGGCTGAGCCTTGAGGTCCCTTCCACCCCTGACAATTCTGTGATTCTATGATTCTATAATATGAAGCCATGCATGCTGTTGGTGGAACGGAGACAGAGAGAATACATAAGGTGATGTGACAGAAGAGTGCAGACTCCAACTACAGGCTGGATTTAAAGCAGCTTCTGTTGCTGAGCTTCACCATTAAGCACCAGAGACTCCATCAATGACAAGCATTGATTGTAGGAAAATTTCCACCTCAGATACAGAAATTCCAACAGCTGAAGAAACCAGGAACTAGAAGTTCCACTTCTTCTGGAACAGAAGTCATTCAACACTGACTCCCACATTCCAGAGGAAAAACAATATCCAAACTGTATCAGAAGGCTCATTTTTGATTGTTCTGTCAAGTATGGCAGTGAAAACTGTCATAGAGGAGAAGGGGAAGGGGAAGGGAAAGGGGAAGGGAAAGGGAAAGGGAAATGGAAAGGGAAAGGGAAAGGGAAAGGGAAAGGGAAAGGGAAAGGGAAAGGGAAAGGGAAAGGGAAAGGGGAAGGGGAAGGGGAAGGGGAAGGGGAAGGGGAATGGGAGGAGAAGGGAAGGGAATTGTATCAGAAGGTTAAGTTTTGATTGTTCTGTAAAGTATGACAGTGAAAACACTCACAGATGGAAAGGGAAAGGGAGGAGGAAAAGGGAGAGAAAGAGGAAAATGGAGAAGAAGAGAAAGAAAGAGAGAGGAAGAGAAAGAAAGCGAGAGAAAGAGAAAGGGAAAGAAAGAGAAAGAAAGAGAAAGAGAGAAAGAGAAAGAGAAAGAGAAAGAGAAAGAGAAAGAGAAAGATAAAGATAAAGAGAAACACAAAGAGAAGGTGAAAGAGAGAAAGAAGAAAAAAGAGAAAGAGAAAGAGAAAGAAAGAGAAAGAGAAAGACAAAGAGAAAAAGAGAAAGAGAAAGAGAAAGAGAAAGAGAAAGAAAGAGAAAAAGAGAAAGAGAAAGAGAAAGGAAAGAAGAGACAAAAGGGAAAAGAGAAAGAAAAGATCAAAGAATTTGGGAAGGCACACAGAAAGATAAGTCAATCTAGAGTATTGACTCAGGCTCCAGCTCAATAAAGCAACATTCAGCTTAATTACCTGCTTCAATTTACTTAGGCAAATTTTAGTCCATAACAGAGCTTCCCTCAAGCTTCTTCTAGATTCTGTAGAGGTGCCCAGTTTGTTTCTGCAGGCTAAATTGCAACTGTAGAGCCACAGGGCTCTGCACCATTCTTTCTGTCAAAATGTTAATGAGACTAAATTAAGCCTTTTTCTTTTCCTCCAGAGACACTATTAACATTTAACAGCTCTCAAACAAGGAGCAATCTTTCTTCTTACACCTTTTTTAGAATCACAAAAGTGATTTACCACATCCAGTTCATCATATATTTGTCTTTTGTGTGTGTGTGTGTCTTGTGTTCTCAAACACTCTTTTCATCTTCTCTTTCTGACTGTCTCCTCTTTGTGTCTCCTATGGCCAAGCAAGAAGTAGAGGGATGTTTTGGTTAAGACAACAAATATTGAAGACCACTGAGACATGAGTTCTATGAGCTGCAATGGACAGGCTTGGCCATTTCAGAGATGTAATTCCATCTAGTTCATGTTCCCAGATGAAGTGCAAAGTTCAACAGCTCCTCCTGGGGTTTTGTGCTAAGATTTAGATTTAGGGAACTGTTACAGTTGCTTGATCTTTAGGAAGATGATGGAGCAAATCCTCTTCAAAGCCATTTGTAAAGATCACAGAGTCACAGAAACATTCAGCCTGGAAAAGACCTTCAGGATCACCAAGTCCAACCCAGAACCCTACTCTACAAAGCTCACCCCTAAACCACAGCCCCAAGCACCACAGCCAAACCACCTGCAAACACAGCCAGGCTTGGGGACTCCACCACCTCCCTGCCCAGCACATTCCAATCCCTGACCACTCTTGATGGGAAAAGATTTTTCCTAATGTCCAGTCTAAACTTACCCAGTCATAGCTTGAGGCCACTCCCTCTTATTCTATCACTAATTACCTGTGAGAAGAGACCAGCACCAACTTATCCACAATGTTCTTTTTCCAGAGAAGGAGACTCCACACCCCCTTGGTGGAGCCTGTTCCAGTGCTCTGTGACCCTCACAGTGAAGAAGTTCTTCCTCATGTTGAGGTGGAACCTCCTGTGCTGGAGTTTATTTCCATTGCCCCTTGTCCTATCCTAGGGTGCAAGTGAGCAGAGCCTGTCCCCTCCCTCTTGACCCCCAGACCTCAGATTATTAAATCCCTTCTCAGTCTTCTCCTCTCCACACTAACCACCCCCAGGGTTCTCAGCCTCTCCTCCCCAGGCAGTGCTCCACTCCCTTCAGCATCCTTGGAGCCTTCCCTTGGACTCTGTCTAGCAGATCCCTGTCCCTCTTGAACTGGGCAGCCCAGAACTGGATGCAATATTCCAGGTGAGGTCTCAGCAGGGCAGAGTAGAGGGGGAGGAGAACCTCCTTGGCTCTGCTGGCCACACTCCTCTGAATGCCCCCCAGGATCCCATTGGCCTTCTTAGCCAGAAGGGCACATCAAGGAAGTTTGACTAGAGAGTCAGCAAAGACCCCATCCAACCCTCATGGCTCTGTGATTCTGCTCTCCAGGCCAGCTCCATATTCATTTGGAACCAGCTGCAGATCTCAAGGGAGGTCTTTGACTCTCACTCTTTGCTTTGTGCTAAATAGCAAGTTACAATAAGGATGTAGATATATAATTTTTTAGCTCTGCTGCGCAGGAATTTAATCTAGGCCCCAAAAATGTGACTGTTCTGGGGCAGACCAAAGGTCCATCTCATTTCTTGTCTGCTACCTGTCAGCAAGCAGGGTCAGATGTTAAATAGCAAAGTACAAGAGCAGTCAAGCCTACAGCAACACTCCCCTTGGTACACTTCCTCATGCCAATTTGATCTATTCTCTCTTTCCTTTTCTTGACATCCAAAGCCCTTTTATAGATGGCTCTGTGGGGTATTGAAGCCAACAGATAGAAGCAGACAGGTGGGGGGATTAAAAAAATAAAAAAGGTTGAAAGAAGTCAGGTGTAAGGAGGGAAGAACACTGTGCTGAGTTCCTCCCTTGCAAGGCAGCAGGTAATGAAGAGACTGAGATGACACAGGCTTTGAACCAGTGATCATTCAAACTCTTCTTTGATGGTGGTTTTCCACAGCTTGACCTGCCCAGCTGTGCAATGGGGGGGTCCTGAGCCTCAGGTGAGTATCCCAGGGAGCTGGTCGCTGCATGAGAAAGGCTTTGCTTTACTTTTAGAGTTTGGAAGTACCACTCCTGCCAAAGAATATTGTCCTTTATTCCTTATCTGCATGATAAGCCTACTTCTCTTATTATTTTTCTTTTCTCTTTCCACTGGAAGAATGATCTCATTATGTGATACCAGATTGAGGGAGTTCAGAGCACAGGTTTTCAGTCCTTCTGATATAATACAATTCTACTTCAGCAATCCCAAATTTCTCTTCCCTTATTTTTCCACTCACTTCCAGAAACCTTCATCCTCCAGTGATCACTTGTTATGCTTCCTTCTTTGGAGATGAAAGTCAGGCAGGTCTCCTTAATTTTAGCAGCACAGAAACATAGAATCATTAATGTTGGAAAAGACCTCTAAGATCATAAGGATCAAGGTCATCCAGCCTTCTACCCAACACTTCCATGACCATGAGGCCATGTCCTGACATGTCACATCTACTCCTTTTTTCAGCACCTCCAGGGAAGACAACATCATCTAATGGAAGATGTCCCTGCTCACTGCAGCAGGGTTGGATTGGATGACCTTTGGAAGTCCATTCCAACCCAAACCATTCCATGATACTATGGTGGCCTCCTCAGGCAGCCTGTTCCAAGGCCTCACCAAACAATCAGATTTTTATATAGATAGTAGTCAACTAAAGTTACTACACAAGTCTGTGTGGATGGTACTAGAATACTTCTAACTCCGCTCCAGTTCTACTTAAAACAAATCAAAACCAAATCAGAATCAGAATCAACTAACCAGGTTGGAAGAGACCTCCAAGATCATCAATTCCAACTGATCACCCAACCCTAACTAATCAACTAGACCATGGCACCAAGTGCCTCATCCAGACTCTTCTTAAACACCTCCAGGGACATCAACCCCACCACTTCCCTGGGCAGCACATCCCAATGGCTAATCTCTCTGTCTGGGAAGAACTTCTTTCTAAGATCAAGCCTAAACTTCCCCCTGCACAACTTGAGACTGTGTCCTCTTGTTCTGGTGCTGGTTGCCTGGGAGAAGAGACCAACCCCCACCTGGCTACAACCTCCCCTCAGGTAGTTGTAGACAGCAATAAGGTCTCCCCTGAGCCTCCTCTTCTCCAGGCTAAACACCCCCAGCTCATCTAATGGAAGATGTCCTGGCTCACCGCAGCACGGTTGGATTAGATGACCTTTGGAGGTCCCTTCCAACCCAAACCATTCCATGATACTATGGTGGCCTCTTTGGGCAGCCTGTTCCAAGGTGTCACCAAACAATCAGATTTTTATATAGATAAGTAGTCAACTAAAGTTACTACAACAAAGTCTGTGTGGATGGTACCATCCCAGCCACAAAATATGTCAGAGTTTGGAATGGACCTCAAGAGATCATCAGGTCCAAACCCTTGCCAGAGCAGCATCACTTAGGGTAGTCCACAGAGGAATGCATCCAGGTGGGGTTGGAAAGGCTCCAGAGAAGGAGACTCCACAACCTCCCTGGGCAGCCTGTTCCAGGGCTCTGTCACCCTCACTCTAAAGAAGTTTCTCCTCATGTTGAGCTGAAATCTTCTCTGTTCAAGTCTGAACCCATTGTTCCTTGTCCTATCACTGTGAACCACCCAAAAGAGCCTGGCCCCCTCCCCTTGACACCCACCCCTCACATATTGATAGACATTGATCAGATCCCTCTCAGCCTTCTCTTCTCCACACTAACCACCCCCAGGGCTCTCAGTCTCTCTTCACAGGGGAGATGCTCAAGTCCCCAAATCCTCCTCCTGGCTCTCCCTTGGACTCTCTCCAGCAGGTCTCTGTCTCTCTTGAGCTGGGGAGCCCCAAACTGGACACAGGATTGCAACTGTGGTCTCTTCAGGGCAGAGTAGAATGATTCTAATCCAGCTCCAGTTGAAAAGAAAAAAAAAAAAAGAAAAGAAAGAGAAAGAAAAGAAAAGAAAAGAAAAGAAAAGAAAAGAAAAGAAAAGAAAAGAAAAGAAAAGAAAAGAAAAGAAAAGAAAAGAAAAAGAAAAGAAAAGAAAAGAAAGAAAGAAGAAAGAAAAGAAAAGAGAAGAGAAGAGAAGAGAAAGAGAAAGAGAAGAGAAAGAGAAAGAAAAGAAAAGAAAAGAAAAGAAAAGAAAAGAAAAGAAAAGAAAAGAAAAGAAAAGAAAAGAAAAGAGAGAAAAATCCCAAACAAAACCAACAAAAACCCAACCAACCAGTAACAAAAAGGGCAAAACTGCAGGGAAAATCTTTGAGCCACACTGACTCAGAGATCACAAAATTTGAATAATTTCTTTTGTCTAAGTTAAGGAAATAGGACTGAAGGTAATTGCTAAGCATTCAATTCAATTTCTGTATGCAGCAGCACCACGCTGCAGCTGTACCTCCAACACTGGGTTCAGGCTTGGGCTTCTCACTCCAAGAAGGACATTGAGGTGCTGGAGTGTGTCCAGAAAAGGGCAACCAAGCTGGGGAAGGGTCTGGAGAACAGGGCTGGGAAGGAGCAGCTGAGGGAGCTGGGGGTGTGCAGTGTGGGGAAGAGGAGGCTGAGGAGACCTCATTGCTCTCTACAGCTCCCTGAAGGGAAATTGGATTGAGGTGGGGGTTGGGCTCTCCTCCCTTGTGTCAGGTGATAGAAAGAGAGGAACTGACCTGAATTTGTGCCAGGGGAGGTTTAAGTTAGACATTAGGATTTTTTTTTTAACTGAAGGAGTGGTCAGGCATTAATTAGAACAGGCTGCCCAGGGAGGTGGTGGAGTCACCATCCCTGGAGGTGTTCATGAAATGTGTGGACACAGCACTTTGGGACATGGTTTAACAGCACAGTGGTGTTGGGTTGATGTTTGGACCCCATGGTCTCAGAGATCTTTTCCAACCCAAACAATTCTGTGGTTCTATGATTCTGTATTAGAATCAGTCAGGGTTGGAAGAGACCACAAGGCTCAGCCAGTTCCAACCCCCCTGCCATGGGCAGGGACACCTCACACTACATCAGACTGGGCAGAGCCTCATCCAGCCTGGCTGCAAACACCTCCAGGGATGGAGCCTCAACCACCTCCCTGCACAACCCATTCCAGGGTATTGCTCTGTGTGTTCTGTAATCTCAGCCGTGAGTCAGTGCTGACCTCTGAAAACTGTTCAAAAGTCAGCAGGAGCCTGAGTGAAGTCTTTCTGAATGCCATGGGAGATGTTAATCCTCAAGGCAGAAAAAATTCAGCTACAAAGTTATGCCAAGGCACAAAGCTTTGATTTTTGAATCATACTCATAGGACACTAAGAGTGGTGGTGGCTTTTATACCAATTATGCTTCTGCTTCCCCTTGTCCTGTAGAAGACATCTGTAAGGATTATTCATAGGGAGCAAACATGTCTGTGAGGAAGTTCTTGGAACTGGTTCCTGCCATATGGGAGCAGCTCTCTGGGGCTGCTCTGCATTAGTAACAGCTTCATAAAGTTGCTGGTAGGCAATTAATGACATAATTGCAAACTGGCAGGGGAAAAGATTGATATCAGAAAGCAAAGCTGAGCCTTCATCCACTGTCAGACAATACAGTGAAGATTGCAGGTTTCTAGGCATAAATCTTTATGGTTTTCCAAAGACCTTTGTCCTATAAGGGTTGGACTGGATGGTCTTGGAGATCTCTTCCAACCTGGTGATTCTATGATTTTATGATAAAGTACTAAAATGTCTGCTAATTAATTAATATTAACTTTGCAAAAGTTAATATTAACTTTCATATTAGTTCATATTAACTTTGCAAAAGTTAATATGAACTATGCAAGAGCAGCCCCAAGGAGAAGGAGCTGGGAGTGCTGGTGGGCAGCAAGTTCTGCACAGGACAGCAGTATGTCCTGGGGGCCAAGAAGGCCAATGGGGTCCTGGGGGGCATTCAGGGGAGTGTGGCCAGCAGAGCCAGGGAACTTCTCCTCCCCCTCTACTCTGCCCTGGTGAGACCTCCTCTGGAATACTGCAACCAGTTCTGGGCTGCCCAGTTCAGGAGGGACTGGGATCTGCTGGAGAGACTCCAACAGAAAGCAACCAGAATGATTGAGGGACTGAAGAATTGACTGAGGAGGAGAGGCTGAGAGCCCTGGGGGTGTTTAGTCTGGAGAAGAGAGGACTGAGAGGGGATTAATAAATGTTTATAAATATCTGAGGGCTGGGGGTCAGGAGGGAGGGGACAGGCTCTGCTCAGTTGCACCCTGGGATAGACAAGGGGTAATGGATATAAACTGCAGCACAGGAGGTTCCACCTCAACAGGAGGAGGAACTTCTTCACTATGAGGGTCCCAGAGCCCTGGAACAGGCTGCCCAGAGAGGTTGTGGAGTCTCCTTCTCTGGGGACTTTCAGGCCCAATCCAGATGCATTCCTGTGTGACCTGTGCTGGATTCTCTGGTCCTGCTCTGGCAGGCTGTTTGGACTGGAATATCTCTAGACATCCCTTCCAACCCCTAACATCCTGCAAACCTGTGATCCTGTGATCCTGCATATTGCTCAGAGAAGCTGTGGATGCCTCATCCCTGGAAGTGTTGAAAACCAGGCTGGATGAGGCTGAGAGCAGCCTGGTCTAGTAGGAGGCACCTCTGCCTATGGCAGGGGAGCTGGATCCAAATAATATTTGATGTCCCTACCAACTCAAGCCATTCCATGATGCTATAACTATAAAATGTTTCCAAAAGTTTTCCCTCACTGCTTTATCAGCTTTCTCTGGAAGCTGATTTCCTTTCCTATCTTCCTGAAGAGGAGAGGGGCTGATTACAAATAAATGGAATTATTTCTGAACAGAATCCTCAAACTCATGGCAATGTCTGCTTGACCTGACACACCAATGCCTCCAGCATTGCACTTCTGCTCCCCTGAGGCACTGATACTCAGTTTTACTACAGCACTCTTAGTGAAGGAAAGCAGTGTACTACCCTTCCATATCTTGATCCTTTTAAGTCTGGCTTAAATGAGTCTTCAGCATGACATATTTTCCAGTAAAGCAACCTGGCAGCTCAGAAAACCAAATCTCAGAACAGCCTGAGTTGCAAGCAGAAGGCAGAGATGTGGAAGAAGGTAGAATCCCCTTTCCCTTTGCACACATTGTCAGACATCCTTGCAAATGAAGTTTCCAGAAAAGGGGGAGGGGGAAGAAAAAAAGAAAGGAAAGAAAGGGAAGAAAGGGAAGAAAGGAAAGAAAGGAAGAAAGAAAGTAAGAAAGCAAGAAAGCAAGAAAGAAAGAAAGGAAGAAAGAAGGAAAGAAAAGAAAGACAAAGAGAGAAAGAAAAAGAAATAGAGAAATAAAGAAAAAGAAAGAAAAGAAAGAACAGAAGAATGGAAGAATGGAAGAAAGGAAGAAAGAAGAAGAGAGAAGAGAAGAGAAAGAGAAACAAAAGAATGGTGGAAGGAAGGAGGAAAGCAAACAAGAAAGCAAGAAAGAAAAATAAAGCAAGCAAGCAAGAAAGAAAGCATGCAAGAAAGAAAGAAAGCAAGAAAGCAAGCAAGAAAGAAAACAAGCAAGCAAGAAAGAAAGAAAACAAGAAAGCAAGAAAGAAAGAGAGCAAGAAAGGAAAGAAAGAAAAGAAAGAAAGCAAGCAAGAAAGAAAGCAAGAAACAAGCAAGAAAGAAAACAAGCAAGTAAGCAAGAAAGAAAACAAGAAAGCAAGAAAGAAATAGAGCAAGAAAGGAAAGAAAGAAAGAAAAGAAAGAAAGCAAGAAAGAAAGTAAGTAAGTAAGAAAGAAAGCAAGAAAGAAAGAAGCAAGAAAGAAAGAGAGCAAGAAAGCAAGCAAGAAAGAAAGAAGGAAAGAAAGAAAGAAAGAAAGAAAGAAAGAAAGAAAGAAAGAAAGAAAGAAAGAGAAAGAAAGAAAGAAAGAAAGAAAGAAAGAAAGAAAGAAAGAAAGAAAGAAAGAAAGAAAGAAAGAAAGAAAGAAAGAAAGAAAGAAAGAAAGAAAGAAAGAAAGAAAGAAAAGAAAGAAAGAAAGAAAGAAAGAAAGAAAGAAAGAAAGAAAGAAAGAAAGAAAGAAAGAAAGAAAGAAAGAAAGAAAGAAAGAAAAGAAAGAGAGAGTCATGTTCCTGCTAAACCCAGATTATTACTCTCTCACAGGTTTACAGGATGTTAGGGGTTGGAAGGGACCTTCCAAGACCATCCAGTCCAATCCCTGTGCCAGAGCAGGACTATAGAATCCAGCACAGGTCACACAGGAATGCATCCAGATGGGTCTTGAAAGTCTTCAGAGAAGGAGGCTCCACAACCTCTCTGGGCAGCCTGCTCCAGAGCTCTGTCACCCTCCCTGTGAAGAAGTTCCTCCTCATGTCAGGACAGTCAGTTCCACTCCTCTCAGCAGGAAGTCCGGGATGAAAAGAATATATCAACAGAAAACCAGAACAGAACAAAACAACAACCAGAAGAATCCCACCCAACACAAACAACCAACAAAACAAACAAAAAAAAACCCCAAACAAATGAAACACCCAAGAAAAAATTAAATCAAACCCACCCCACCACCAAAAAACACACAACCAACCACAAACCAAACAAACAAGAACACAAATAAACAAAATATTAGGCTGTAAATATGACTGCGAGAGGGAAAATGTGTTTCATGCATTGCACTTTCCAGTACTGGAAATACATACCCAGACTCTTGCTTTATTCTCCCAGTTCCAGATGACCTCAAGGGGAGGTAATTTATCTGCATTAACACATGAACACCTCATAACTTTTACCCCTCAGCTGTTTCATAGATTCATAGAATGGTTTGGGTTGGAAGGGACCTTAAAGATCATCCAGTTCCAACCGCCCCACCACGGGCAGGGACACCTCCCACCAGCCCAGGTTTCTCAAAGCCTCATTCAAGCTGGCCTTGAGCACCTCCAGGGAGGGAACATCCATAACCTCCCTGGGCAACCTGTTCCAGTGTCTCACCACCCTCACTGGAAAGGAGTCCAGAGAAGGGCCATAAGGATGATCAGAGGGATGGAGCTCCTGTCCTATGAGGACAGACTGAGAGAGTTGGGGTTGTGCAGTCTGGAGAGGAGAAGGCTCCCAGGAGACCTTCTTGTGGCCTTCTAGGGTCTGAAGGGAGCTCCAAGAAAGCTGGGGAGGGACTTTTTAGGATGTCAGGGAGTGATAGGAGCAGGGGGAATGGAACAAAACCTAGAAATGGGTAGATTCAGATTGGATGTTAGGAAGAAATCCTTTTCCATGAGGGTGGTAAGAGACTGGCACAGGTTGCCCAGGGAGGTGGTGGAAGCCTCATCCCTGGAAGTGTTTGCAGCCAGGCTGGAGATGGCTGTGAGCAACCTGCTGTGGTGTGAGGTGTCCCTGCCCAAGGCAGGGGGGTTGGAACTGGCTGATACTTGGGGTCCCTTCCAACCTTAACAATTCTCTCATTCTAAAAGCCTTGCCCACCTAGCACCTGAGCATGCCATTCTACCCTCTAAAAATAAGTCAGAATATTCTATTTTTTTTCTTTCAAGAACTCAGGGCACAGTTATTACTTTTCCCCTATTTCACACATCAGCTATCTGAATTGCTGCAGGGCACAGAATGTGGCCCCAGTGCCCAGACAGACAGATAAGTAAAATATCTACATTTATCTCTATAATTAAGAGAGAACTCCAAAGCCCAGTGGCTTGTGATGTGAGAGCTGCACAGCAGCTGGAGCAAGGTGTTCAGGATGATGCTGGCTGCTGTCCTGCTAGCTCTGTCAGGAGGCTAAATGATTGTGATACTGGTTCCAAAAACATCCATGCAGGGATGGCTGTAATTTAATATTGTGGATGAGAAAATACAGTGGTCTTTGCACTTTTTTTTTTTTTTTTTTCACCATAGAGGTAAATGAGTTCTCCTGGGATGGATTGGGGTAGAAGGTTGGGAGGAAAAGAATTGAGGGGGGGGGGGAAAAAAGAGGGGGAGAATAAGTTTTGGGCTCCTTGATTACATGCCAGTGCCCAGTAAAAAGAGATGGATAGAAAGAGCATAGAAACACTGCTGTGGGAAATTCTCCTTGGGAAAATGAGGATGTGTAGTGCTGGGTTGGTTTGGAGCTCTGGTAACCTCTGTTGCACTGTGGAAAGCTCTCATTCCCCCTGAAAAAAAATATGCCAAATGCCTTCATAATTCTAGATCCACTGCCATCTGTGTTTGAGTGGCAGGCTGGCAGAGCACTGAAAGCTCAGCTTGCCCTCCCTTGCTGGTGAACAACATGAGAGGTGTTAGAGCTGATTTCTGACATACTTGGGGACAAATCTGTCTCAGGCCAGGCTGCAGATATCCATCAAAGTATTGATGTGGAGTTTAACTCTCTGCTTGAGAGGCTCAGAGAAGCCAAAGGTGAACATGTATGTCAAGGGATGCAGGGAGTCTCTTGCCAGATCCAGTCTCTCAGATCCTGCAAACAATGAGTGGGGAGCACAAGCTCAGAGCTCATTCATTTGTTTGGCCATCCTGCTGTGGTGGTTTAAGCCCAGCTGGCAACAAATCACCACACAGCTGTTAACTCACACTTCCCCCTTTTAGTGGGGTGGAGAGGAGAAAAATATAACAAATGGCTCATGAGCTCAGACAAGCACAGAGAGGCCAGAGGCAAAAAAAAAAAATGCTCAAAAATAACAGACTCAACCTAAAAAAAAAAAAAAAAGGGAAACTGGGGCTTGAGGTCAGTTTGTAACAGCTCCTCTCTGCTGCTCCCTTCTCCTCATGCTTTTTCCTGCTCCAGCATGGTCCAGAGGGACCTTGCCAGGCTGGACAGATGTGCAGAGTCCAACAGGATGGCATTCAACAAGTCCAAGTCCCAGGTGCTGCACTTTGGCCACAACAACCCCATGCAGAGCTACAGGCTGGGGACAGAGTGGCTGGAGAGCAGCCAGGCAGAGAGGGACCTGGGGGTACTGGTTGACAGCAGCTGAACAGGAGCCAGCAGTGTGCCCAGGTGGCCAAGAGAGCCAATGGCATCCTGGCCTGCATCAGGAATAGTGTGGCCAGCAGGAGCAGGGAGGTCATTGTACCCCTGTACACAGCACTGGTTAGGCCACACCTTGAGTACTGTGTCCAGTTCTGGGCCACTCAGTTCAAGAAGGACATTGAGAGACTTGAATGTGTCCAGAGAAGGGCAAGGAGGCTGGAGAGGGGTCTGGAGCACAGCCCTGTGAGGAGAGGCTGAGGGAGCTGGGGGTGTTTAGCCTGGAGAAGAGGAGGCTCAGGGCAGACCTCATTGCTCTCTACAACTACCTGAAGGGAGGCTGTAGCCAGGAGGGGGTTGGTGTCTTCTCCCAGGCAAGCAGCACCAGAACAAGAGGACACAGTCTCAAGCTGTGCCAGGGGAAGTTTAGGCTGGAGGTGAGGAGAAAGTTCTTCCCAGAGAGAGTAATTGGCCATGGAATGTGCTGCCCAGGGAGGTGGGGGAGTCCCCATCCCTGGAAGTGTTCAACAAAAGCTTTGCTGTGGCACTTGGAGCCATGGTTTAGTTGTCAGGAGGTGTTAGGGATTAGGTAATAGGTCGGACTTGATGACCTCTGAGGTCTTTTCCACCCTGGTTGAATCTGAGATTCTGTGAAACAAGTGCCCCACTAGAGTACCTCCAGGGGCTCTCATTTCTGCTGGGACATCTGGAGCATCTGTTCTGGGCTCCCCAGTTCAGGAGGGACAGGGATCTGCTGGAGAGAGTCCAACAAAGGGCTGTGAGGATGCTGAAGGGCCTGGAGCAGTGCCTGGGGAGGAGAGGCTGAGAGCCCTGGGGGTGGTTAGTGTGGAGAGAAGACTAAGAGAGGATCTGATCAATGTCTCTAAATATCTGAGGGCTAGGTGGCAAGAGGGAGAGAACAGGCTCTGCTTACTTGCAGGCTGTGATAGGACAAGGGATAAGGGATGGAAACTACAGCACAGGATGTTCCACCTCAACAGGAAGAGGAAAGTCTTCACTGTGAGGCTCACAGAACACGGAGCAGGCTGCCCAGAGAGCTTGTAGAGTCTCCTTCTCTGGAGACTTTCCAGTCCCATCTGGATGCATTCCTGTGTGACCTGTGCTGGATTTCCTGGTCTTGCTCTGGCAGGGGGGTTGGACTTGATGATCTTGGAAGGTTCCTTCCAACCCCTAATATCCTATGATCCTATGGAGTCTTACACCTCTCATTTCACTCTAATTTTGTTCTAAATTTGCTTAATTTTGATCACAGATGTGAGGATCCAAGATGTTTTTCTTTCCCCATGTTCCTGAGCTACTCTGTCTGTATGGATGCAGGACCTGCTGGGTACACTGAACCCAGTCCTACTTGTAGCCATTAACTGTTTGACAGAGTGGGGATGTATTGCAGTCATCTATTATTTTTCTTGACACTATTGGCAGGAATTCAGTAGCAATGTGTCATTTATAGCAATATACCTTCAAAGATGTCAATGCAAAGAAGTTGGATCAGGTTGTAGCACATTTGAGGCAGTCAGCACTACCCAGCTCTTGCTATCAGTCATCAGACACCCACTGGGATTATTACAGAATCTTCCAGTCCAGCCCCCTGCCAGAGCAGGACCAGAGAATCCAGCACAGGTCACACAGGAACACATCCAGACAGGGCTGGAGATGCTCCAGAGGAGACTCCACAACCTCTCTGGGGAGCCTGTTCCAGTGCTCTGTGAGACTCACAGTGAAGAAGTTCTTCCTCAGCTTGAGGTGGAACCTCCTGTGCTGTAGTTTCCATCCACTGTCCCTTGTCCTATCCCAGGGCACAAGTGAGCAGAACCTGTCCCTGTCCCTTCCTTCCTGACCCCCAGCCCTCAGCTATTGATACACATTGATTAGATGCCCTCTCAGTCTTCTCCTCTCCAGACTAAACAGCACCAGGTCAGTGCTTTTGTCCCTTCAACAGTCCTTGTAGCCTTTGGTTGGGCTCCCTCAAGAACATCCCTGTCCCTTTTGACCTGGAAATTTTCCTTCATGTTAAGCTCAGAACTTGCAATGGAAGAAGGGAAGGGGAAGGGGAAGGGGAAGGGGAAGGGGAAGGGGAAGGGGAAGGGGAAGGGGAAGGGGAAGGGGAAGGGGAAGGGGAAGGGGAAGGGGAAGGGGAAGGGGAAGGGGAAGGGGAAGGGGAAGGGGAAGGGGAAGGGAAGGGGAAGGGGAAGGGGAAGGGGAAGGGGAAGGGGAAGGGGAAGGGGAAGGGGAAGGGGAAGGGGAAGGGGAAGGGAAGTCTTCTCCTCTCCAGACTAATCAGCCCCAAGTCTCTCAGCCTGGCTGCTTCATTTGGCTATCCTGGATGTGGCCGTTTCCCATCTTGTGTAAAACTAACCCTCTGATAGCCAAATCCAAGACACCTGCAATGTTAAACAGAAAGAGCCTAGCCCCAGGGCAGCTGGGTTTCACTTCACAAAAGCAATGATGATGTGAGCAATGATGCATCACAAAAGGATGCATCACAAAAGCAATGATCATGTGAGCAATGATGCATCAGCTCTGGCATGCAGTAAAGGAAAACTAACTTGCCTCCAAATGTCCTATAGGTTGCTCATCATTTAGATCACTCTGGAGGTTGCTTAATTCACTACTTCTTTTCCAAAGGTCTTCGAGGAGCTATTAGTACAGAGAAAATTCAACCCTTCTTAAGGTCTTTCTGAAAATAAAAATCAGTGCAGGTGGGCAGCTTGGAAGACTTAAAAGTCACAGCATTCATCATTAGGTGCATTTTAGAAAGAAATGAGATTTCAGGGAAGTCTCCCTCTGCATCCCACCAAGGAAGTGTAATAGACTTTCTTTTATGCTGGCCTCAGGAGAAAATACTTTGCTAATGAAAAGTCAAGTTTGGTGTATTTTATGTTGCCTTAAGGACATACCCAGCACTGTTAAGACTGTGCTGGTCCCCATCTGAAGGGTTGCCATATCATTAGTCTGGATTTATATGCACCATACAGAAATGCTGACTTGGTCTTCAGAGGCATTCCTTCATAGAAGCATTCCTTCATAGAAGCATTTCATTCCTCTTCACTTCTGCAGGCAGTTCCATCAATTTAATACTTCCCTCAGCTCGTGTGTGAAATGAGGCTGCAGCAAGAAAAGTGTGGCCAGGAGGGCTGGGGAGGTTCTGCTCCCCCTCTGCTCTGCCCTGCTCAGACCACACCTGCAATACTCTGTCTGGTTTTGGCTCCCCAGTTCAAGAGAGACAGAGACCTGCTGGAGAGAGTCTAACAGAGAGCTGTGAGGATCACAGAATCACAGAAATACTCAGGTTGGAAAAGAGCCTCAGGATCACCAAGTCCAACTCAGAACCCTACTTTGCAAGGCTCACCCCTAAACCATAGCCCCAAGCACCACATCCAAACCACCTGCAAACACAGCCAGGCTTGGGGACTCCACCACCTCCCTGGGCAGCACATTCCAATCCCTGACCACTCTTGCTGGGAATTTTTTGTTTTCCTGATTCCAGAATGACTGTTGGTCTGGAACATCTCTCCTGTGAAGAAAGACCGAGAGCCCTGGGGATGTTTAGTCTGGAGAAGAGAAGACTGAGGGAGGATCTTGTTAATGTCTATAAGTATCTGAGGGGTGGGGGACAAGTGGAGGGAGCCAGTGAGGGAGCAAGTGGGTGGTGCTCAGTGATAGGACAAGGAAGAATAGGTACAAGCCGAAGCACAGAAGGTTCCACTTCAACACAAGGAGAAACTTCTTTATGGTGAGGGTGATGGAGCACTGGAGCAGGCTGCCCAGGTTGTGGTGTCTCCTTCTCTGGAGAGTTTCAATACCCACTTAGGTGTGTTCCTATGCAACCTGCCCTAGGTGATCCTGTTTTGGAGAGGGGTTGGACTTGATGACCTTGTTTAGCCTCTTTGTTGGTGCCATGGAAAGTGGCACTGAGTACACCCTCAGCACCAAGCTGTGTGGTACAGCAGGCAGGCTGGAGGGAAGGGGTATCATCCAGAGGGACCTGGACAGGCTGCAGAGCTGGGCCCATGACAACATCAGGAGGTTCAACAAGACCAAATGCAAGGTCCTGCATCTGGGTCAGGGCAATCCCAAGCACCAAAATAGGCTGGGCAGGGACTGGCTTGAGAGCAGCCCTGAAGAAAGGGACTTGGGGGTGCTGGGGGAGAAGCTCAGCAGGAGCCAGCAGTGAGCACTTGCAGCCCAGAGAGCCAAGCAGAGCCTGGGCTGCATCAGGAGAAGTGTGGCCAGCAGGGCCAGGGAGGGGATTCTCCCCCTCTGCTCCACTCTGCTGAGAACACACCTGGAGTACTGCGTCCAGTTCTGGAGCCTCTGTTCCAGGAAACATCTGGAGGTGCTGGAAGGTGTCCAGAGAAGGGCCACCAGGATGAGCAGAGGGCTGGAGCTGCTCTGCTGTGAGGACAGGCTGAGAGAGTTGGGGTTGTTCACTCTGGAGAAGAGAAGGCTCTGAGGAGACTTTCTTGTGGTCTTCCAATATATGAAGGGGGTACAAGAAAGCTGGGGAGAGACTTTTTAAGGTGTCAGGGAGTGATAGGACCAGGGACAATGGAACAAAACTAGAAATGAGTAGATTCAGATTGGATGTTAGGAAGAAATTCTTCCCCATGAGGGTGGTGAGAGACTGGCAGAGGTTGCCCAGGGAGGTGGTGGAAGCCTCATCCCTGGAGGTTTTTGCAGCCAGGCTGGAGGTGGCTGTGAGCAACCTGCTGTGGTGTGAGGTGTCCCTGCCCATGGCAGGGGGGTTGGCACTGGCTGAGCCTTGAGCTCCCTTCCAACCTTGACAGTTCTATGATTCTATAATCTCCAGTGATCCTTTCCAACCTTGAATACTCTGTAATTCTGTGAAACAGTGAGAGAAAGAGTAAGAAAAATGATGCCTGGACAGCAAAAAGCTTCTTGTGTTCTGATGTTAACATAGGCAAAATGCCTTTTATCATATTTTATCTCTAACATAACCTTTCTGTTTAGCACTTTCTGAGGATTTACAACTTGCAGCTTTATTCTTTCCTAGAATGTTCTGCTTGATTAACCCTACTGGGAAAAGTCTTCAGCTATTCCAAAGGCTGGAACTGGCTGATCCTTGAGATTCCCTTCCAACCCTGACAATTCCATGATTCTATGTACCTGCCTTTCCTTTAACATTTTTGGGAACTTTGTATGCATAAGCACTGCATGAGTGGACCCTTAAAGCATGCTGAGGAGGAGGCTGTATAATCATTTAAAATTCAACCACAGCCTCATCTTGGCCATCAGTCAAATGTAGGCATCTTGGGAGGCTTCCAGTTTCACAAAGTAACCCCTGTGAAAGTCCTTTAAAGCAACTCTGTCTCAGAAAAGATCCAAACAAGTGACAATTTGATCCATAAATCATCAGAAAAAGCAATGAATTGCAAGCTTAATATTATATTTAACAATAGTCTCTGATCTATAAAACCATATTAGGGGTGAGTTCAGATATAAAAAAAATAATAAAAACATACAGTTGTGTCTCAGGATG
The DNA here is from genome assembly GCF_027791375.1 of Indicator indicator. Lineage (NCBI taxonomy): Eukaryota > Metazoa > Chordata > Aves > Piciformes > Indicatoridae > Indicator > Indicator indicator. Next base: position 2,215,604 of record NC_072015.1, read on the forward strand.
TGGCCCTTTGACGCATCTCTTTTAGCACCTGGATAGAAAAAGTGAATAAATAAGATTATTTTCAAACAAAATAATAACCCCCCATAAATATTAATCTATTTTATTGAATAATGAAAAACAACTTTTGATTGTGCCTCAGAATTCTCTCCAAATCCCTCTCAAAGTTCAGGTGCACTTTAAATGGTGAGCAATTTCATAGAGTCATAGAATAACAGAGGCATAGAGTCATAGAAGCATAGAGTCATAGAATCATAGAGTCATAGAATCATAGAATCATAGAGACAGAATCATAGAGTCATAGAGTCATAGAATCATAGAGTTATAAAGTCATAGAATTATAGAGACATAGAATCATAGAGATGTAGAATCATACAGATATAGAATCAGAGTCATAGAGTCATAGAATCAGAGTCATAGAATCATAGAGTCATAGAGTCAGAATCATACTCATAGAATCATAGAGACAGAATCACAGAGATATAGAATCATGGAGTCATAGAGTCATAAATTCATAGTCAGTCATAGAGTCATAGAATCACAGAATCATAAAATCATAGAATCATAGAGTTATAAATCATAGAGTCAGAGTCATAGAATCCTGGAGTCATAGAGTCAGAATCATAGAGTCATAGAGTCATAGAATCATGGAGTCATAGAGTCATAGAGTCATAGAATCATAGAGTCATAAAATCATAGAGTCATAGAGTCACAGAGACATAGAATCATAGAGTCATAGAATCATAGAGTCATAGAATCATAGAGTCATAGAGTCATAGAGTCATAGAATCATAGAGTCATAGAGTCATAGAATCATAGAATCATAGAGTCATAGAATCATAGAGTCATAGAGTCATAGAATCATAGAGTCATAGAATCATAGAATCATAGAGTCATAGAGACATAGAATCATAGAGTCATAGAGACATAGAATCATAGAGTCATAGAATCATAGAATCATAGAATCATAGAGTCATAGAATCATAGAGTCATAGAGTCAGAATCATAGAGTCATAGAGTCATAGAATCATAGAGTTATAGAGACATAGAATCATAGAGTCATAGAATCATAGAGTCATAGAATCATAGAATCATAGAGTCATAGAGTCATAGAATCATAGAGTCATAGAGTCATAGAATCATAGAGTCATAGAATCATAGAATCATAGAGTCATAGAATCATAGAGTCATAGAGACATAGAGACATAGAATCATAGAGTCATAGAGACATAGAATCATAGAGTCATAGAGACATAGAATCATAGAGTCATAGAGTCATAGAATCATAGAGTCATAGAATCATAGAGTCATAGAGTCATAGAATCATAGAGTCATAGAGTCATAGAATCATAGAATCATAGAGTCATAGAGTCATAGAATCATAGAGTCATAGAGTCATAGAGTCATAGAATCATAGAGTCATAGAGTCATAGAATCATAGAATCATAGAGTCATAGAGACATAGAGTCATAGAGTCATAGAGACATAGAATCATAGAGTCATAGAGTCATAGAATCATAGAGTCATAGAGTTATAGAGTCATAGAGTCATAGAGACATAGAATCATAGAATCATAGAGTCATAGAGACATAGAATCATAGAGTCATAGAGACATAGAATCATAGAGTTATAGAGTCATAGAGTCATAGAATCATAGTCATAGAATCATAGAGTCATAGAGTCATAGAATGGGGTGGGCTAGAGAGGACCTCCAAAGGTCATCCATTCCCACCCCCTCTGCAGTCAGCAGGGACATCCTCAACTAGAGCAGGTCAGAGCCCTGGGAATTTCACATTGAATCAGGTCAGAGTCCTGTTGAGCCTCCCCTTGAATATCTCCAGGGATGGGGCCTCAATCACCTCCATGGACAACCTGTTCCAGTGATCCACTACTCTTGGGGTGAAGAACTTGTTCCTAACATCCAAGGGATGATGAAGGGACTTGGAACATCTGTCTGATGAGGAAAGACAGAGAGATCTGAGGCTGTTTAATCTGGAGAAGAGATCACTGAGGGAGGATCTGATGACTGTTTGCAAAGCCCTTCAGTGTGGCTGTCAAGAAGTAGCTGCCAGGCTCTTTTCCCTGGTGCCCAGTGATAGGCTGAGGAACAATGAACACAAAGTGAAACACAGGAAGGTCTGCCTCAACACAGGGACAGAACTTCCTTCTTTTGAGCATGCCAGAGGACTGTACCACACTGCCCAGAGAAGTTGTGGAATTTCCTTCTCAGGAGACTTATAAAACCCAGCTGGACATTGTGTTCCTATGTGGCCTGCGCTAGGACATCCAGCATTGGCACAGGGGTTGAACTAGATCACAGAATCATAGAATCACAGAAACACTCAGGTTGGAAAAGAGCCTCAGGATTACCGAGTCCAACCCACAACCCTGCTCTACAAGCTTCACCCCTAAACCACAGCCCCAAGCACCACAGCCAAACCACCTGCAAACACAGCCAGGCTTGGGGACTCCACCACCTCCCTGCCCAGCACATTCCAATCCCTCACCACTCTTGTTGGGAATTTTTTTTTCCTACTGTCCAGTCTAAACCTACCCAGTTGTAGCTTGAAGCCATTCCCTCTTGTTCTGTCACTACTGAGCTGTGAGAAGAGACCAGCACCAACCTCTCCACAACCTCCTTTCAGGTAGTTGTACAGAGCAATGAGGTCTCCCCTCAGCCTCCTCTTTTCCATCTCAAGGTTCCTTCCAACCACTACCATTCTGCGATTCTCTGACTTGCTCCTTTCTGTTCCTTAGTAGGGATGGGAATTCCAGACTTTTTTTTCCCCCAGGCTGATGCTCTAAAAGAGCAGATTATGAAGCAGCTGTAAAGATGATAGGATCCCATCCCATTTCCTTCACTTCTAGGCAGAAAGTATTGAAGTCTCCTTGTGGCTAAACCATGCAGGTGTGTGTTTTGGCTTAGCTTGGACAGTCTTAGGCCAGCCATGGGTTGCAGGTCCTTAACAGCTTCTGGCTAACCAAGCTGGGTGTATCCCATCCCATAAACATTATAAAGGAGGAAGCTTGGGAAGGAGCTCTTTCTGCTCTTGCTTCTATCCCTGGAGGACCTCACTTAGCATTCTCATGCTGGAGGCTGCTGCCATTCCATGCGAGTGCTGTACATTAACTGAGCCAAGTTTAACTTTGCATGCTTTATGTTGGCATTTATGTTGGCTTATTAAATCCATTTTCAATTCAGCCCTCAGGTCTCCTTTCTTTTTTTTTTTTTTTTTTTTTTCCCATCCCTCCTTCTGGGCTGGGGAAAGGTCATGGGGTGGTAGAACAGCTGCTAGAGTTTAGTCCTGATTCTGTGAGTAAAAGAGTGAAGCAGACTCCAAACTTTAAATCAGAGCAGTTTTAAATAGTTCCTAGTCAAGCAGTCTCTTTCCTGCTCATATGCTTTCGTGTTGCTCATGAGGTTGTGTGATTTTTCTGGTTCACCCAGTCCCTGGTAATCATGAATAATGCAAAGTGACACTCCAGTTTTAACATCTGCTGAAATTAAAAACCTGAGAGTCATCCAGGAGCAATATTGGAGCAAAATCTAGGGGCAGGGGGGAGTTATGGAGGATCTTCTTGCCTATGCTTATAAACTGTGGGTGAACTGTATTATTGCTGATTCTTTTAAAGCATCTCATAGAATCACAGAATTGTCAGGGTTGGAAGGGACCTCAGGAGTCATCCAGTTCTAACCTCACACTAGATCAGGTTGCCCAGAGCCACATCCAGCCTGGCTGCAAAAACCTCCAGGGATGAGGCTTCCACCACCTCCCTGGGCAACCTCTGCCAGTCTCTTACCACCCTCATGGGGAATCTAATCTGATTCTACTAATTTCTAGTTCTGCTCCATGCTCCATAGGTGTCCTATCACTCCCTGACACCCTAAAAAGTCCCTCCCCAGCTTTTCTGTGGGCCCCCTTCAGATACTGGAAGGCCACAAGAAGGTCTCCTTGGAGCCTTCATCTCTGATGAGAGTGACTCTGATCTTCCAAATCATCTGTTCCAGTGCCTTGTCTCTAACTAACCTCAGTCTTCCTTGGTGAAATTGAAGATGATTTCTTTTCCCTATCTACAATGGAATCACAGAATGTCAGGGGCTGGAAGGGACCTTGAGAGATCCTCTAGTCCAACCCTCCTGCCAGAGCAGGATCACCTAGAGCAGGTCACACAGAAACCCATCCAGGCAGGTCTTGAATATCTCCAGAGAGGGAGACTCCACATCCCCCCTGGGCAACCTGGTCCAGAACAGAGTATTTCTGATGGCTATTTATAGGAATGGGACAGATGCTATTTTTGTATCATTTTTGTCTGCATCTTATGCTCCTTTCAAGACAGGGATTCTCTCAGATGCTTCTCTGGAAACAGAAGAGATGTCGTTTCTTCCCAGGAAGCAGCAGAATCTGGCAGAGAGATCTGGGCTCCTGAAAAAAAAAAAAACAAAAAAAAAAAAAAAAAAAAAAAAAACAACACAAAAAAAAAAAAAAAACAACAACTTCATGCTGTGTCAAGAAAAAGAAGGGAGTGAGAAAGTTGCTTGAAAGATGTAGAAGTTTGCAGGTGCAGGAGAATCTGAGCTGTTGAGAAGAAACTGGAAGGAGACAGGGAATTTTCAGAGGTGTTGAAGAGGTAGCACAGAAACTGGGCATGATATGCTGTGGCTTAGTCACTGAGCAGGATGGAAATAAGACAGCAGAGAGTTGGGAGTGATAAAAGCTGCACATAAATCCTTTATTTTTCTCCTCTGCCTGTATGTTAAAAGCTAGGACGTCCAGTTAAGAGCTTAATAACATGAGTTTAACTGCCTTAGGACCCTGCCTGAGGAACTGCTTCCATTTCCATCAGATTTGCTGGTGGTTTGTATTTATCACCATAAAAGAACATCGTTCTTGAAGTGCAGAGAAATAAACTGCCTACTCCACTCCAGCTGAGGCTTTTTTTGGTGTGCAGAATGGAGGAGGATGTGTAAACATCCCAACATTATCATCAGGAGCCCATGAGTCTGTCTGTTTATGAATTTGTGAGTCGTCTTTTATTGTTGAAGAACACCATCAGCACGACTACAGAGTGTCACCTGCCAATAAAATCCTTTCTGGGATCTGCCTGAATCCTTTCTTGGAGAATGATCTTGTTCTAGGTGCTTTAGATTGTAAAACAGCTACTTGGTGGAGTATTTCATACTGCTGCCATTTAACCTAGGTCTATACTTCACTGAATAGTTTGGGTTGGAAGGGACCTTCAAGACCATCTAGTTACAACCCCCCCCTGCCATGGGCAAGGACACCTCCCACTAGAGCAGGCTGCTTGAAGCTTCACCCAACCTGGCCTTGAACACCTCCAGGGAGGGGACATCCACAGCTTCCCTGGACAACTAGTTCCAGTGCCTCACCACCCTCCCAGTGAAACATTTCTGTTCATTCCAGTACCCAGGCGAATAATAACCCTCAAATACCTTCAGCATTTACATTTCTTTCTTTCCCATACTGAGATCCTTGGCTTTATGCTCATTAACTCCACAGATGTAAGGAATTCACCAAACAAATAAAATAGCTCTTAACTAATGCATGTGCCTCACATTTAGCTTTCATCTGCTTAACTAAATCCTATACAGGTTAATTCCTGGTTTTCAAACTTCTGTTACAGTACATTAGAGGTTGGAAGAGACTTCAAGAGATCATCAGGTCCAACCCTCTTCCAGAGCAGCATCACTCAGGGTAGTCTGCACAGGAAGGCATCCAGGTGGGGTTGGAAAGGCTCCAGAGAAGGAGACTCCACAACCCCCCCTGGGCAGCCTGCTCCAGGGCTCTGTCACCCTCACTCTAAAGAAGTTTCTCCTCACGGTGAGGTGAAATCTTCTATTTTCAAGTTTGCACCTGTTGTTCTTTACTCTTATCACTGTGCACCACCCAAAAGAGCCTGGCCCCCTCCCCTTGACACCAACCCCTCACATATTGATAGACATTGATCAGATCCCTCTCAGTCTTCTCTTCTCCAGACTAAACAGCCCCAGGGCTCTCAGTCTCTCTTCACAGGGGAGATGCTCAAGTCCCCAAATCATCCTCCTGGCTCTCCCTTGGATTCTCTCCAGCAGGTCTCTATACACAATACAGCAGTGTAGGCTCCAGATGAAGCCTGTCTAGCACTTCTTCATCCTTACTTCCCACTTCACATGAGCCATCTCTTCATGCTCTCCTACTCAAAGGCCAATGACCTCACTAGAAGTATAGATGGAGGTTTTTGCAGCCAGGCTGGATGTGGCTGTGAGCAACCTGCTCCAGTGTGAGGTGTCCCTGCCCATGGTAGGGGGGTTGGAACTGGAATATCCTTGAGGTCCCTTCCAACCCTGACAATTCTCTGTTTTGATTTGTTCTTGACAAACCTACCACATTCATTTAAGTTACCTAAGTGTTCTGCAACTCATCTTTCCAAGTCAATTTTGAGACCTTCCTCTTTTGTTGCTGTTATTACTCAGCCTAGGTCCTTCTTCAAGGATGTTTTTACTGCAGATTGATTTAAAAAAACCCATTAAAATCTTCAGCTTTCTTTGTGTCATCTCTTCATAGCTTTCCTTCTTGATTAGTGGTAGAAAAAAGCTTTCTTTGGTCTTCCTCTTCTACTTAGAAACTGACTTCTTGTCATTCTTAAGCTTTTTGCTAATTACTTCTCATTTGTGTCTTGACCATTCAGTGGTGATTTTTATTCTATCTAGTCTTTTGTTCTCAGCAATCTCTCCTAAATTTTAGTTTGTGAATGCTTCCTTTTTATATTTGAGGCCAATGAAGATGGTTTCTTACTAAATTGTCTCTATTTTCCTGATTTTTGTACTTCTGCTCTCAGCATTATTTTCACAGAATCACAGAAACATTCAGCTTGGAAAAGACCCTCAGGGTCACCAAGTCCAACCCAGAACCCTACTCTGCAAGGCTCACCCCTAAACCACAGCCCCAAGCACCACATCCAAACCACCTAAAAACACAGCCAGGTTTGGGGACTCCACCACCTCCCTGCCCAGCACATTCCAATCCCACTCTTGCTAGGAAAAAATTCTGCCTATTGTCAAGTCTGAACCTATGCAGTCACAGTTTGAGTCCATTGCCTCTTGTTCTGTCACTACTGAGCTGTGAGAAGAGACCAGCACCAAGCTCTCCACAACCTCCTTGCAGGGAGCTGGAGACAGCCAGGAGGTCTCCCTCAGCCTCCTCTGCTTCACACTAACCATCCCCAGCTCCTTCAGTCTCTCTCCATCCCTTTTCTTCTCCAGGCCCTTGCCATCTTCCTTGCCCTCCTCTTCCCTGGCTCCAGCACCTCCATATCTCTCTGGCATTGAGATGCCCAAAGCTGGACACAGCACTGCAGGTGTGGCCTGAGCAGAGCTGAGTGCCAGGGGACAATCCCTTCCCTGCTCCTGCTGGACACAGCATTGCTGATCCCAGCCAGGATGCCTTTGGCTTTCTTGGCCCCCTGGGCACACTGCTGGCTCCTCTTCAGCTGCTTGGCCATCAGCACCCCCAGCTCCCTTTCTGTTGGGCAGTTTCCTTCAAGGAGGACAGTTGGGTTCTTGAGGCTTTAAAGAGCATTAAGTATGTGGAAGAATTGAGATGCTTGTCAGAGGACCAGAACTACTGTTTCTTAAAAGCTCCTTTAAAGGAGATATGATGACCCTGAGTATCTACTACTTTGATTTTCTGGTCCTGCTCCCTTCACACCAAATTACTTGCTGCCGGGAATAGCCCTAAAAAAACACCCTCTGGGGGCAGGTGGAGGTTCTCAAGGGGTACAGAGTGGTGGTGGAATGGGAGAATTGGTGTTGTCTGCTGCCAAAACTACACTTTCATTTCTCCTCTTAGCTATATCTATAATTTGGTATTTCTGTCATTTTTCACTGTTCTGAAGGTGCAAGTACCTGCATGAGCCAATACTATGCTGGGATGGATCAAGAAAGCTGTGTCCAGCAGGGCTAGGGAAGTTCTTCTACCTCTCTGCTCTGCCCTGCTGAGACCACAGCTGCAATCCTGTGTCCAGTTTGGGGCTGCCCAGTTCAAGAGAGACAGAGACCTGCTGGAGAGAGTCCAAGGGAGAGCCAGGAGGAGGATTTGGGGACTTGAGCATCATCCCTGTGAAGAGAGACTGAGAGCCCTGGGGCTGTTTAGTCTGGAGAAGAGAAGGCTGAGAGGGATCTGATCAATGTCTATCAATATGTGAGGGGTGGGTGTCAAGGGGAGGGGGCCAGGCTCTTTTGGGTGGTTCACAGTGATAAGCCAAGGAACAATGGGTTCAAACTTGAACATAGAAGATTTCAGCTCAACATGAGGAGAAATTCTTTAGAGTGAGGGTGACAGAGCCCTGGAGCAGGCTGCCCAGGGGGGTTGTGGAGTCTCCTTCTCTGGAGCCTTTCCAACCCCACCTGGATGCATTCCTGTGCAGACTACCCTAAGTGATGCTGCTCTGGCAGGGGGGTTGGACCTGATGATCTCTTGAGGTCCCTTCCAACCTCTGATATACTGTGAGACTGTGAGACTGTGATCTCTTGAGGTCCCTTCTAGCCTCTGACATACTATGATACTGTGATACATTTTCTTTTCACAGGGCTGCAGCCAAGGCTTGAAGGAAACTCCCTTCCTCCTTGTTTTGTGATGTGGTGGACTATCCAAAGTGCCACATCTGATTCATTTTAGCTTTTGTGTCAATCAGAATCAAAGAACTCCTCTTCACTTCATCACAGAGCATAGCTCCACACCAGCCTTGCAATTTTTTTTTGGTGGTATTTGTTGTTTTTATTTTTTGTTAGTTGTGAATAGAAAAATAAATGAAGAACTGATTGATTCAAGTAATACATTGCTCTGCCTTGAAACATGAAAGTAGCACTGAATATATTCATATTAGTGAAGAAGAATGATTTAAGAGAACCTCAGGAGCTCTCTAGAAGAGAAGATCTCATCTGAAGCTCATTTTTCTTTCCATTCTGCCTATTGGTGTTTAATTAACAGGGGATAAGTGACAGTTAAAAATGAAAGCTGCTGATGTTTTAACGGCACTAGGATAAATACACAGCATCCCTAAACTAAAGTTTTAAACTGCTATAAGTGCTGAGGAGAGAATATTTCCAAAGAACTGAGAACTGGCATATATCAGTGTCAAAAGGGAAACAAATACTGTAGTGTATCTCCATTGGTTCATTTATAATGAATGTAGTTTGGGGAGGAAAAAGAAAAAAAAAGAAAAATAATAAACTTCTGATTATTTGCCACTGAAGTTTGAAAAAGAAGCTTCTTTATTTGCCACTGAAAGCTGTTGTTCCTCACTGGAGTTTTAATGACTTATTGAGGAATGATTCCAAGCACTGGATGGGATACATAAATATTTTCATGTATCTTAATGCTTAAAGTTTCATCAGTCTGCAGGGAAAAGGAAAAAAAAATCAAAACCATAAGCATACCTAACAAAATGTTTTCCTCATTTAGATACACTGAAATCCTTCAGTGCCATCAACAAGAATCATCCAGTTGGGATTTTCTAATCAGTAAGCAGTTCTAACATGTCACAGAATATATTGTCAAAGTTGGAAGGGACCTCAAGGCTCAGCCAGTTCCAACCCCCTGCCATGGGCAGGGACACCTCACACCACAGCAGGTTGCTCACAGCCACCTCCAGCCTGGCTGCAAAAACCTCCAGGGATGAGGCTTCCACCTGGGCAACCTCTGCCAGTCTCTCACCACCCTCATGGGGAAGAACTTCCTAATGTCCAATCTGAATCTACCCACTTCTACTTTTGTTCCATTCCTCCTGCTCCTATCCCTACCTGACACCCTAAAAAGTCCCTCTCCAGCTTTCTTGTAGCTCTCTTCAGATCCTGCAAGCCTGGCTGCAAAAACCTCCAGGGATGAGGCTTCCACCACCTCCCTGGGCATCCTCTGCCAGTCTCTCACCAACCTTATGGGGAAGAATTTCTTCCTAACATCCAATCTGAATCTCCCCACTTCTAGTTTTGCTCTATGCCCCTTGCTCCTATCACTACCTGACACGCTAACTACTTCCTAACCTCTAATCTAAATCTCTTCTCCTCTAGCCTGGACCCATACTGCTACTTCTGCTCTACAAGAGTAAAACTTTACATTTAGTTGATGCAAAGTGGACTATGTTTTATTTTGTATTAAAAAGAAACTTTTTTACCTTCCCTGCCCAGCCATTGTGAGTTTTGACTTCTTTCTTTCATCTACAGATTACTGCAGATTTATTTCTCTTTCCTTGCTGATTTTGCAGTTCTAAAAATGGTGTTAAGTGGTGCCAAATATCTATTATATGACATGGTAAGAGATATAAATAGCTAGCAGGTGATAAACAACCTTAGCAAATACCTTTCTAGTAAATCCTGTTCCTCTGAAAGCACTTTGCCATCACACTCAGCTTCTCCCTCACAAATCATATCCTCTTAAAAAAAAACAACAACAAAAAAAAAAAAAAACAACCCACACACATTTGCTCAGAAGGTGCAAGTCTGGACTGGAAAAAAAGAAAAACTCTGTGCTTAGGATGGAGGTCCTTACATCCCATATTCTCTGCCAGAAAAACTTAAATACACTTCAACCAGCAACCCCAAGCTGCCCAAAGAAGTGGTGAAATCATCTCTGGAGGGTATTTAAGAGATTCATGGATGTGGTGCTCAGAGAGATGGTTCAGTGGTAGAAGCTTAGTAGTAGTGGTGATTGTGAGCTCTAGGCAAGCAGCTGGACTTGATCTCAAAGGTATCATAGAGTGGTCTGGGTTGGAAGGGACTTCCTAAAGGTCATCCTGCAGGGAACAGGATCATCCTCAACTAGATCAGGTTGCTCAGAGCCCTGTCAAGCCTCACCTTGAATATCTCCAAGGATTGGACCTCAGCTACCTCTATGGGAAACCTGTTCCAGTACTTCTTGTACAGAATTCCAGCTGAGATGAAAGGATTCTGTTTCCCCTCATTCTCAGTATCTATATACCTGAAAAGTGGCTGTCAAGAGGATGAAGACAGTCTCTTGTCTGTGATACCCAGTGATAGGATGAGGGACTGTGCACACAAACTCAACCATGGCAAATTGCATCTCAACATGAGGAAAAAAAAACTTCTTTACTGTGAGGGTGACAGAGAAGGTTGTGGAAAGATTGTGAAGACTCCTCCTAGAGATCTTCAAACCCCATCTGGGTGTGTTCCTGTGTGACCTGCTCTAAGAAGTCCTACTTGGGAGGGGGGCTGGACTTGATCTCTGGAGGTCCCTTTTGCTGTCAGTATTTCAGGTATAAATGGCAGCTGAAAAGTACCACAAACAGACCTTAAAGCACTTTCTAATCTGTGTTATCTTGTTAAGATGCAGAGAGTAAAGCGGGAGAAATACTGACTGCAGGACAAACAAATTCTTCCTTTTTTCTTTTTGTTTCTGTTGTTTGGGGCAGTGTCACTGGCAAACTGCTGGTAGAAAGGGAGCTGGGAGTGCTGATGGCCAAGCAGCTGAAGAGGAGCCAGCAGTGTGCCCAGGGGGCCAAGAAAGCCAAAGGCATCCTGGCTGGGATCAGCAATGCTGTGTCCAGCAGGAGCAGGGAGGGGATTGTCCCCTGGCACTCAGCTCTGCTCAGGCCACACCTGCAGTGCTGTGTCCAGCTTTGGGCATCTCAATGCCAGAGAGATGTGGAGGTGCTGGAGCCAGGGCAGAGCAGGGCAAGGAAGATGGCAAGGGCCTGCAGAAGAAATGTGCTGGAGAGAGACTGAAGGAGCTGGGGATGGTTAGTGTGAAGCAGAGGAGGCTGAGGGAGACCTGCTGGCTGTCTCCAGCTCCCTGCAAGGAGGTTGTGGAGAGCTTGGTGCTGGTCGCTTCTCACAGCTCAGTCGTGACAGAACAAGAGGCAATGGCCTCAAGCTGTGACTGCATAGGTTCAGACTTGACAATAGGCAGAATTTTTTCCTAGCAAGAGTGGGATTGGAACGTTCTGTCCAGGGAGGTGGTGGAGTCCCCAAGCCTGGCTGTGTTTGCAGGTGGTTTGGCTGTGGTGCTTGGGGCTGTGGTTCAGGGGTGAGCCTTGCAGAGTAGGGTTCTGGGTTGGACTTGGTGACCCTGAGGCTCTGTTCCAACCTGAATGGTTCTGTGATGATTCAGTGATTTCTCTTCTCACTGTTCAAAGATCTTATAGTTTGTAATTTCAGTGTCTAGTCTTTGGCTATTTCTCCATATTTCTGATAGAGAGATGAAAACAGAATTCCCTCAGTGTGTGTCTGCTATGCCCTGCCAGCTATGCTTGAGAAGGTGCTTGTCAGCTGTGAGTTTCAACTGCTTGTAACTTTGGAAGGAGTTACCTGGTGGCTTGGCATTTTATGCAGACATTGTTAGCTCCTAGGCAAGTCTGATCAAAATTGTAATGAATTAAACCCCCTTTTTTGCTTGGATTTTCATTCTTTTGCCCACTTTAAAGCCTTTTCTCCTCTTGGGCTCCTACACACTATCATACATATAACCAATTGGTTGATTTTAGCCTCTGATAGACACAGTAGAGTTTCTGCATCTCAATTTTAGCCCCTGATGAGACATAATATTTTTGTTTTTACACGCAGAAATAGTAGATTTAAATGAGAGGATGGTTAGCATGCACTTTGTTGGCTGAATGGTCATAACAGAGGCAAAGAAATAAGGAATCACATCACAGTAGAGGGGGGAAACCACTGCATGTTGTAAAAGAATATTAAACAATAGAAGAGAAAAAATACTTTCCTGCTGCTGGGGTTATAATAACTACAAAGAGAATCATAGAATTGTCAGGCTTGGAAGGAACCTCAAGGATCATTCAGTTCCAACCGCCCTGCCATGGGCAGGGACACCTCACACCACAGCAGGTTGCTCACAGCCACATCCAGCCTGGCTGCAAAAACCTCCAGGGATGAGGCTTCCACCACCTCCCTGGGCAACCTCTGCCAGTCTCTCACCACCCTCGTGGGGAATATCTTTCTAATGTCGAATCTAAATCTCCCCTCCTCTAGCTTGGATCCATTCCCCCTGCTCCTATCCCTACCTGACACCCTCAAAAGTCCCTCCCCAGCTTTCTTGTAGCCCCCTTCAGATCCTGGAAGGCCTCAAGAATGTCTCCTGGAAGCCTTCTCTTCTCCAGCCTGCACAACCCCAACTCTCTCATTCTCTCTTCATAGGAGAGGAGCTCCAGCCCTCTGCTCATCCTCCAGCAGGTCCAGAGAAGGCTGACAATGCCCGTGGTAAATATTGCTCTGAGTAAGTGGGTGATCAATTAGGTGTGCAGAGACTGACCCATCCTGCTTGGTACAAGATGTGCAGAAGAGAAGTGGAATTTTGAAGGTAAGGAAGGCAAAATGGAAGACTTCTCTCTCTGACCTAAATCCTGGCTCCCATTTCTTTGCACCCATGCTCCCTCTTGTTAGCTTTAATGTCTACAGATTGCCAAAAGTAATGAGAGCTACGAAGTAATCACAACTCCATTTAAAACTTGGAGGAATAAGACAGACAAAGGGAAGTAACCTGAGCTTCCTGAATCCCAGAAACCTCTTCAAAAAAATCTTTGTCTCGCTGCATGAGCTCTTACCAGCAAAAAAAAAAAAAACAACAAACCTTCCTGAATGCCTAAGCAGCCTCTTCACCATTCAAAAGGGCAAGGTCTTGGCAGGGGGAGGCAGTACACTTCTTCTTTGTTGTTAAACAGAGCAGATCAATCAGCATTCAAAGAAGGGAGAGAAAAGGGAGAGAAAAGGCAGAGAAGTGCTTGTAGCCTGCAGCCAGATGTTAACCAAGAGGCTGCTCAGTGAGGGGGAAGAGGAAGTCAGGAATCCTCACAGGTTAAGAGAAGAGAGCTGAGCCTGGATGCATTCTGTGTTTGAGAAGAGAAACTTAAGAGGCTTTTTCCCAAGCTCTAAAGAAAGGAATGCTCTGGAAAAAAAAAAAAAAAGAAAAAAAGAAAAAAAAGAAAGAAAGAAAAAAGAAACTGTGAAGTGCTTAACTCAGTAGCCAGACCTTGGCATATGAATCTGAAGTGGAATTAAAGTAGTGACCTTTGTGAGGAAGTGGTTCTGGAGACGTTTTCCCTTTCTATGCTCTTTCTTATTTTAATGACACACTGTTCCAGAACTGTTGAAATGCCTCTGAAGTTATCTAATTCTTCCCACTTACTACACAGATTGTTTTGGTACTCTCTTGTGGTGGTTTGAGGCTGATACCTAGGAAATTTTCCACAGATCTCGAGTAGAAAGTAAATGAATTACCATTGGATGCAAAGGGAAAATAATGATAAGGACCTGGCTGAGGGGATTGAGAATATCCTCAACAAGTTTGCTGAGGATACAAAACTGGGGGTGGGTTTGGCTGACACCTGTCAGGCTGTGCTGCCATCCAATGAGATCTCAACAGGCTGAGAGATGGCTGCAGGCAAACCTCATGAAGTTCAATAAGGACAAGGTCAGGGTCCTGCAGCTGGGCAGGAATAACAACAGGCACCAGGACAGGTTAGAGGCTGGAAAGCAGCTCCACAGAGAAAGTCCTGGGAGTGCTGGTGGGCAGCAAGTTCTGCATGGCACAACAATGTGCTCTGGTGGCCAAGAGAGCCAATGGGATCCTGGGGTGCAGCAAGAGAAGTGTGGCCAGCAGGGCTGGGGAAGTTCTGCTCCCCCTCTGCTCTGCCCTGCTGAGACCACAGCTGCAATCCTGTGTCCAGTTTGAGGCTCCCCAGTTCAAGAGAGACAGAGACCTGCTGGAGAGAGTCCAAGGGAGAGCTAGGAGGAGGATTTGGGGACTTGAGCATCTCCTCTGTGAAGAGAGACTGAGAGCCCTGGGGATATTTAGTCTGGAAAGGAGAAGGCTGAGAGGGATCTGATCAATACATAAAAAGAGCTGAGGGGTGGGTGTCAGGAGGAGGGGGCCAGGCTCTTTTGGGTGGTTCACAGTAGTAAGCCAAGGAACAACAGGTACAAGCTTGACCACAGAAAATTTCAGCTCAACATGAGGAGAAACTTCTTTACAATGAGGGTGGCAGAGCCCTGGAACAGGCTGCCCAGAGAGGTTGTGGAGTCTCCTTCTCTGGAGACTTTCCAACTCCACCTGGATGCACTCCTCTGTGGACTACCCTGGGTGATGCTGCTCTGGCAGGGGGGTTGGACCTGATGATCTCTGGAGGTCCCTTCCAATCTCTAATGTAGTGTGAGACTCTGATCATTCCTTGTTTAAAACGTTTCTCACAAGTAGGTCATCCTGCTCACAAAGATACTTTTTGCCCCATGTGAACAGGTGGATCCTGTGTCTCTTTAGCAGTCCAGGTTCTTCTTGAACACCTCCAGGGATGGTGACTCCACCACCTCCCTGAGCAGCACATTCCATGGATAATTACTCTCTCTGTGAAGAACTTTCTCCTCACCTCCAGCCTAAACCTCCCCTGGTGCAGCTTGAGACTGTGTCCTCTTGTTCTGGTGCTGGCTGCCTGGGAGCAGAGCCCAACCCCCAGCAGGCTACAACCTCCCTTCAAGTAGTTGTAGAGAGCAATGAGGTCTGCCCTGAGCCTCCTCTTCTCCAGGCTAAACACCCCCAGCTCCCTCAGCCTCTCCTCAGAGGGCTGTGCTCCAGACCTCTCCCCAGCCTCATTGCCCTTAAAGTCTTCCTCCCTTCCTCTTCAGCCTGCCCTTGAATTCTCACTGGTACATCTACAAGTACTTCATATTTCACAAAGCTGAAGCTAGAAAGCAGACCTCTGTTCCAAAGGTGTATTCTAACAGATGCAGCTCTGACTGTCTTAACCTAGCTAGGCTCCAGCTGACTCCTTCTGTCATTTCTAATATCTGGCAAGACAAAGGGAACAGCCAAGTGACAGCAATGCCTGTGACAGTCAGTAGCCAGCAAACAGATGCCAGGTGAAACCTCTTTGCTGTCTTCTTAGAAACTTCTAGCTGTGAAAGGCATCTCCTGCCTAGGCTCTTGCAAATCATGGCAGCAGAGCCTGCTCAAGGTTAAAAGGTACATCTCTATGAGCCACAGTTTACTCTTGGCTTTGGCTGTGTACAAGAGGTAAATACCAGCTGCTGCAGCCTTCTGATGCTGCCCATGAACAGTGCAGCATGGCATGACAAGCAACAATAAAAGTTGCCTGCCAGCTCTGGTTTCATCCAGAGCAGAACCACCTTCCTATCACTGAGACACACAGCAGCTGTTTCCTGGGTCAATGTTCAGCTTCATGTTTCATTTTTGACAGTGGCCTAACTCTTCCCCACATCTAAGGGAAAGATTTGTTGTAGCTTGCTTGTTTCTTCTCTTCTGTTGGGTTGCTGCTTGGTGTTTGGATTGGTTTTAAATTCTTTTTTCCTTTTTTTTTTTTTTTAATTAGAAACAGCTTTTATAAAACTCTTCTAAAGCTAAACCTAGCACAGCCAAAGAAAGGACTAGTCAGGGCCTAGACTTATCTCTCATCAGGTCCTAGAATCACAGGACATAAGGGTTGGAAGGCACTTCAGAAGATCATGCAGTCCAACACCCTTGCCAGAGCAGGATCACCTAGAATAGGTCACACAGGAATGCATCCAGGTGGGTTTTGAATGTCTCCAGAGAAGGAGGCTCCACCACCCCTCTGGGCAGCCTGTTCTACTGTTTTTTCACCCTCTCAGGGAAAAAGTTTTCCCTTCTGTTCATATAGAACCTCCTTCGTCTGGCTTTCACCCCCTGCCTCTTGTCCTATCACTGCCCATCTCTAAGCAGAGCCTGGCTCCATTCTGCAGACACTGTGCCCTCTGTAGCACCATGAATGAGGTCACCCTCAGGCTCCTCCTCTCCAAGCTAAAGAGCCCTCAGCTCCCTCAACCTTTCCTCAGCAGGGAGATGTTCCACTCCCTTCAGCATCTTTGTATCTCTGTGCTGGACTTTTTCAAGCAGTTCCCTGAGGTGGTTCTTGAACTGAGTGGCTCAGAACTGGACACAATATTCCAGATGTGGCTTCACCAGTGCAGAGTAGATTGGGAGGAGAACCTCCCTCGACCTATTAAATAACCACAGCCCTTCTAATCCACCCCAGACTGCCATTGGCCTTCTTGGGCACATTGCTGGCTCATGGTCATCCTTCTATCCACCATGACCACCAGGTCCCTCTCCTCTGCACTGCTCTCCAGCAGGTCACTCCCCAATCTATACTGATCTATGGAGTTGTGCTTCCCTAGATGGAAGACTCTACACTTGCTCTTGTTGGATTTTGTTACATCTCTCCTTGCCCAACTCTCCAGCCTGTCCAGGTCCCACTGAATGGCAGCATAGATCAAGGTCAAGTCCATCACCTGAGGCACTACCCCTGCATCATCTAGTCTGGTGGTTTAGCATTTCTCTGAGGTCATAAAGATGAAGTCTTCTCATTTCAAGACTAAGCAGCCCCAGGACTCTCAGTCTTTCTTCATAGAGGAGATGCTCAAGTCCCCCCTAATCATCCTCAGGGCTCTCCCTTGGATTCTCTCCAGCTGATCCCTTCCACAGGGCAATTTTCCTCCATTTGTTGGTGGCCAATGTGACATGTTGACAGGTGGGTGATAGAGTTTGAATGTTTCCCATGGGTAAAACCCTTTTGAATCCTTCTAGCTCCCAAGGTCTTCTTAGGAGCAGCAGTGGAGCCTTCAAGCTGAGAGCTGCTCCCAGCTGGAAGACACAGATGCATGACACAAGTAGAGGAACTGTCATCTTGTTTCTCTCTGTGCTCAACTTAAACACCAGCAAAGACAGACCCCTTGAAATGCAGCAAAGGCTTTTGTGCATTAGAATCTCTTTTCTTCTACTTTAAACTGAAGATTTTTTTTTCTTTTCTACTTTACTGAGGCACTGCTGTAAGAAGACGACTAATTTAGCTTAGCAACTTCTGACTCTTTTCTGGAGGTTAACCTTTTGAAAAGAAAGCAGCTTGCCTGTCCTTGCTGAATTGTTATCCCATGAAGAATTCTATGTGGGAGGAGGGAATTTATTGAGAAAAATCTATTGCTGATATCCTCAGTGTCTGGTTGTCAGTTTTGCATTTCTCCTTCAGATACCATTTTACTCACAATCTCTACACTTCTTTCTCTGTTTTCCTGACCTCTAATATTTTATGGTGAAAATTTCTTTTTTTTTTTTTTTTTCTAATCTTTCACCTTCATGCTTTATTTTTCTACTTCTCAGTGACAGCTTGCCATTGCCACATCATGCAGTCATTTATTCTTTCAATATTCCATCCTGGAAGGCCTGTGGAGATGCACCCCTGGCAGTTACACATTTCCTGTACAGATAGAATCATAGAACTCTTAGGGTTGGAACACAGAGTCATGGAATCATGGAATCATAGAATCATAGAATTATAGAATCATAGAATCAGTCAGGGTTGGAAGGGACCTCAAGGATCATCCAGTTCCAACCCCCCTGCCATGGGCAGGGACACCTCACATCAGGTTGCTCAGAACCACATCCAGCCTGGCCTTAAAAAGCTCCAAGGGTGAGGTGGAAAGGGAGCCTAGGTGTAGATTAGTTATAGAGCAGGTTATCCAGTAGGTAACAACAAAGGTTATCTACCTCAGCTTCAGGAAGGCTTTTGACACAGGATCACAGGATTTGGGGGGTTGGAAGGGACCTCTGAACGTCATCAAGTCTACCCCCATGCCAGAGCAGGAGCAGAGAATCCAGCACAGGGCACACAGGAACACATCCAGACAGGGCTGGAAAGGCTCCAGACAAGGAGACTCCACAACCTCTCTGGACAGCCTGTTCCAGGGCTCTGGGACCCTCCCAGTGAAGAAGTTCCTCCTCATGTTGAGGTAGAACCTCCTGGGCTGCAGTTTATATCCATTACCCCTTGTCTATCCCAGGGTGCAACTGAGCAGAGCCTGGCCCCTCCCTCTTGACCCCCAGCCCTCAGATATTTATAAACATTTAAATCCCCTCTCAGTCTTCTCCAGACTAAACACCCCCAGGGCTCTCAGCCCTCATAGGGCTCCAGTCCCTTCAGCATCCTTGGAGCCCTCCCTTGGACTCTCTCCAGCAGCTCCCTGTCCCTCCTGACCTGGGCAGCCCAGAGCTGGATGCAATATTGCAGGGGAGGTGTGAGCAGGGCAGAGCAGAGGGGGAGGAGAAGCTCCCTGCCTCTGCTGGCCACACTCCTCTGAATGCCCCCCAGGACCCCCTTGGCCTTCTTGGCCCCCAGGGCACATTGCTGTGCCATGCAGAACTTGCTGCCCACCAGCACTCCCAGCTCCTTCTCCTTGGGGCTGCTCTCCACACCTGCCTCCTACGGAGTCATTGGGCAGACAACCTGCTGGCTGAGCACTGACTCCATGGCTGATCTCAGAGCTGTGGGTAGTGGGTTACAGTTAACCTGGAGACTTCTGACAAGTGGTAGAAGTCTGTGACAAATTGAATATTTCAAGGATCTAAACTGGGACCTGAGAAATGGAGTGTTTCAAGGACCTAAACTGGGACTTGACCTGTTTAACCTCCTTATCACTGGTCTGGAGGAGGTAATGGATTAGTTTGACCAAATTTGTAGGCAATAGTACTTTCCAGGGTGTGTTAAGATGCAGGAAATCAGAGCTGCCACCTGGAGGGACCTAGGCAGGTTGGAGGAATGGGACAGACAATCTTTATGAAATGCAACAGCAATAATTATCCTGCTGCCCATGCTGGAGGCACTAGTAGGACAAATACACAAGCTGGGGCTTGGCAGGTTAGGGACACTAGCAAAGGTCCTGGGGACTTTGACAGGCACAGGCTGAGTATAAATGAGCAGTGTGCCCTAACTGCAGAGATGGTCAGCAGCTCTCTGGGGTGAGGCTGGGCAAGGCTCTGGGCAACCTGATCTAGTTGAGGATGCAAGAAAGCTGGGGAGGGACTTTTTAGGGAGTCAGGAAAAGATAGGAGCAGGGTAAATGGAGCAAAAATAGAAGAGGGTAGATTCAGATTGGATGTTAGGAAGATGTTCTTCCCCATGAAGGTGGTGAGAGACTGGCAGAGGTTGCCCAGGGAGGTGGTGGAAGCCTCATCCCTGGAGGTTTTTGCAGCCAGGCTGGAGGTGGCTGTGAGCAACCTGCTGTGGTGTGAGGTGTCCCTGCCCATGGCAGGGGGGTTGGAACTGAATGATCCTTGAGTTCCCTTCCAACTCTAACAATTCTATGATTCTGTGCCCTTGCTTAAGTGTGGAGGGGTTGGACTAGATAACCTTTGGAGGTCCCTTCCAATCCAGACTATTCTACAGTTCATGGGGGTACAGCCAGGACATTGAGGTGAGGGAAGTGTTCCCCCCCCTGCTCAGCACTCATGAGATCCCACCTACTCCACTCATTTATTTTTGCCCCCCTGTAGTGTAAGAAAGAAAATGAGCAGTTGGAACAAGACCAGAAGACAGCCCAACTGGGCAGAAAGGTAGGACTTGTCCTGTAAGGAGAAGCTAAGAGAATGAGGCTTGTCCAGCCTGGAAAGAGGCTGCTTCAGGGAAAACCAGCACAGCCTGCCCCCACCTGAGAAGAGGGAAGCAAGGAGATGAAGCCAAACTCTTTTAGTGGTGTGTGGTAGGAGGATAAACCAATGAGTCTGGGTTGAAGCATGGGTTCCATTCAGCATAGAAGGAGAATTTTCTCACCCTGAGGACAGCCAAGCAGCAAAAGAGGCTGCCCAGAGACCACACAGTCTCCATCTTTTGATGTTTTCAAAAAGCCAGCTAGGTAAAGCCCTGAGCAACCTGATCTGACCTCTGGTTGCTTCTTGAGCAGGATGCTGGACAATGCATCTCCTCAGGACCCTCTCAACCTGAATTATTCTATGATTCCACTGAACTTTAGTGAACTGGAGCTGCTGAAAGGCATTTTCTGACCAGCAGACAGCAGCAGCAGAGGGGTGAGCACCATTTTGCTCTTCCTAAGGTTGTTTTGTGTTGGGGGTGGAGATGAATGCACTTTATTTGGCTGATCAAAAGAACTACTGAGAAGCTATTCTTTGACAAATAAGGGCATGAATAATGAATATTCTCAGGATGTTAAGTTGTGCTACAGCAGAGAGATCTGGCAGGCAGCTAACAAGGTATAATAACTAATGCTGCTGGCTTGCAGAGCACTGCAGATCAGGATGATCTGTGATTAAATGCAGGCACTCAGAGCACCTTTGCCTGGCAACTGATGAAATGCTCTCAATTACTTCATTAATAGCCAAAGAACTTGCTCTTTTTTTTAGTCTTCAAGCTTCAACTCAGATTTCATTGCAAGTCTTGTTGCATTTATGGATTCCTTTGGTCTCTGTAACTCTGTAAACCTCTGTAACAGGCAAACAAAACCCCACCTTTGGTACCTGCTTTCACTCTCACACAAGCACATGGTGTGGCTGAGGGATAACACACTCTGGGATTTGCAGTGCTTGCTGACTGCAAAGCTAAAAAGAGCAAAGGGAGGCAGTGTCTTGTCCCAGTTTGAGCTGGATGCCTCTAAAGAAAGGAACCACAAAGCAGACCTCCAGATCTTAGGTCACTCCAGATGGCAGCTCTGATTTCCTGCATCTTAACACATCCTGTTACAGTACTGCTGTCTATGAAGTTGGTCAAAGTATCCTCTACTACCAGGAGCAGAGAGGGGATTGTCCCCTGGGACTCAGCTCTGCGGAGGTCACACCTTGAGTATTGTGTCCAGTTTTGAGCACTTCAATCCAAGAGAGATGTGGAGGTGCTGGAGCCAATGCCACATCCAACCTTTCCTTAAAGACCTCCAGGGATGGTGACTCCACCACCTCCCTGGGCAGTCCATTCCTGTGTCTGATTCCCCTTTCCATCAGGAAGTGCTTCCTAACATCCAACCTAAACCACTCCTGAGGTCATGCATACGCACAATGAAGCTAACTAAACCTAACTGTCACAGGATTGTCAGGACTGGAAAGGACATCAAGGCTCATCCAGTTCCAACCCCTCTCCTATGGGAAGGGACAACTCACACCACAGCAGGTTGCTCAGAGCCACCTCCAGCCTGGCTGCAAAAACCTCCAGGGATGAGGCTTCCACCATCTCCCTGGGCAACCTCTGCCAGTCTCTCACCACCCTCACAGAAAAAAAAACTTCTTCCTAATGCCTACTTTAAATCTTCCCTCCTCTAGCTTGCATCCATTCCCCCTGGTCCTATCACTCCCTGACATCCTAAAAAGTCCCTTCCCAGCTTTCTTGTAGCCACCTTCAGACACTGGAAGGCCACAAGAAGGTCTCCTCAGAGCTTTCTCCTCTCCAGACTGAACAGCCCCAACTCTCTCAGTCTGTGCTCATAGCAGAGCAGCTCCAGACCTCTGCTCATCCTGGTGGCTCCAGCACCTCCAGATCCTTCCTGTAATACAGCTGGTAAAGAAAACATAAGCAGGTCTTGAGTTTTCTAGCAGTTGTAGCTAGGCTTTCATACATTGTGCTCCTACAATCCAGAATGCTTTGCTCTATCAGGTTGATTGAATGAAGAGTCATTAGCACAATGCAGTTAGCTAAACCTAACTATCAATTAATTAGTCATTTGATGGATCTTTCTTCTTTGGAGTTTTAGGTTGACAGATCTGGTTTTGAGATAAACTTTCTTTGGTTATACTTCCTTTGTTGACCTCTTCCTACAAACATCTTTTAATAATTTTTGAAATGCCATAGAAGCATTAAACAGTAGGAATTGGAAGGGACCCTACCCATGGCAGAGGGGTAGGAACTAGATGATCATTAAGGTCCCTTCCAACCCAAACTGTTCTATGTCCTTCAGAAATTGATTCCAATCCCCCCTGCCAAAGCAGTCTGCTACATTTTCTGGGGTTTATTTTTTTTTTTTTAACTTCTGTTCTTTTATCTAATCTAAAAAAAAAAAAAAAAAGACTGAATTATTTTCAGGTGTGGAATTAGCAGTGCCTTGTTTACTGCCTTACAGCTTGTGCAGCATTAATTACTCTTCAAGGCAGTATTCCACCTGCCCTAGAATTTGTTCAGTTACTGCAATGGTTTTTAGTATTTTTCTCTTTTCTCTTTTCTTTTCTCTTTTCTTTTCTCTTTCCTTTTCCCTTGCCTTGCCTTGCCTTGCCTTGCCTTGCCTTGCCTTGCCTTGCCTTGCCTTGCCTTGCCTTGCCTTGCCTTGCCTTGCCTTGCCTTGCCTTGCCTTGCCTTGCCTTGCCTTGCCTTGCCTTGCCTTGCCTTGCCTTGCCTTGCCTTGCCTTGCCTTGCCTTGCCTTGCCTTGCCTTGCCTTGCCTTGCCTTGCCTTGCCTTGCCTTGCCTTGCCTTGCCTTGCCTTGCCTTGCCTTGCCTTGCCTTGCCTTGCCTTGCCTTGCCTTGCCTTGCCTTGCCTTGCCTTGCCTTGCCTTGCCTTGCCTTGCCTTGCCTTGCCTTGCCTTGCCTTGCCTTGCCTTGCCTTGCCTTGCCTTGCCTTGCCTTGCCTTGCCTTGCCTTGCCTTGCCTTGCCTTGCCTTGCCTTGCCTTGCCTTGCCTTGCCTTGCCTTGCCTTGCCTTGCCTTGCCTTGCCTTGCCTTGCCTTGCCTTGCCTTGCCTTGCCTTGCCTTGCCTTGCCTTGCCTTGCCTTGCCTTGCCTTGCCTTGCCTTGCCTTGCCTTGCCTTGCCTTGCCTTGCCTTGCCTTGCCTTGCCTTGCCTTGCCTTGCCTTGCCTTGCCTTGCCTTGCCTTGCCTTGCCTTGCCTTGCCTTGCCTTGCCTTGCCTTGCCTTGCCTTGCCTTGCCTTGCCTTGCCTTGCCTTGCCTTGCCTTGCCTTGCCTTGCCTTGCCTTGCCTTGCCTTGCCTTGCCTTGCCTTGCCTTGCCTTGCCTTGCCTTGCCTTGCCTTGCCTTGCCTTGCCTTGCCTTGCCTTGCCTTGCCTTGCCTTGCCTTGCCTTGCCTTGCCTTGCCTTGCCTTGCCTTGCCTTGCCTTGCCTTGCCTTGCCTTGCCTTGCCTTGCCTTGCCTTGCCTTGCCTTGCCTTGCCTTGCCTTGCCTTGCCTTGCCTTGCCTTGCCTTGCCTTGCCTTGCCTTGCCTTGCCTTGCCTTGCCTTGCCTTGCCTTGCCTTGCCTTGCCTTGCCTTGCCTTGCCTTGCCTTGCCTTGCCTTGCCTTGCCTTGCCTTGCCTTGCCTTGCCTTGCCTTGCCTTGCCTTGCCTTGCCTTGCCTTGCCTTGCCTTGCCTTGCCTTGCCTTGCCTTGCCTTGCCTTGCCTTGCCTTGCCTTGCCTTGCCTTGCCTTGCCTTGCCTTGCCTTGCCTTGCCTTGCCTTGCCTTGCCTTGCCTTGCCTTGCCTTGCCTTGCCTTGCCTTGCCTTGCCTTGCCTTGCCTTGCCTTGCCTTGCCTTGCCTTGCCTTGCCTTGCCTTGCCTTGCCTTGCCTTGCCTTGCCTTGCCTTGCCTTGCCTTGCCTTGCCTTGCCTTGCCTTGCCTTGCCTTGCCTTGCCTTGCCTTGCCTTGCCTTGCCTTGCCTTGCCTTGCCTTGCCTTGCCTTGCCTTGCCTTGCCTTGCCTTGCCTTGCCTTGCCTTGCCTTGCCTTGCCTTGCCTTGCCTTGCCTTGCCTTGCCTTGCCTTGCCTTGCCTTGCCTTGCCTTGCCTTGCCTTGCCTTGCCTTGCCTTGCCTTGCCTTGCCTTGCCTTGCCTTGCCTTGCCTTGCCTTGCCTTGCCTTGCCTTGCCTTGCCTTGCCTTGCCTTGCCTTGCCTTGCCTTGCCTTGCCTTGCCTTGCCTTGCCTTGCCTTGCCTTGCCTTGCCTTGCCTTGCCTTGCCTTGCCTTGCCTTGCCTTGCCTTGCCTTGCCTTGCCTTGCCTTGCCTTGCCTTGCCTTGCCTTGCCTTGCCTTGCCTTGCCTTGCCTTGCCTTGCCTTGCCTTGCCTTGCCTTGCCTTGCCTTGCCTTGCCTTGCCTTGCCTTGCCTTGCCTTGCCTTGCCTTGCCTTGCCTTGCCTTGCCTTGCCTTGCCTTGCCTTGCCTTGCCTTGCCTTGCCTTGCCTTGCCTTGCCTTGCCTTGCCTTGCCTTGCCTTGCCTTGCCTTGCCTTGCCTTGCCTTGCCTTGCCTTGCCTTGCCTTGCCTTGCCTTGCCTTGCCTTGCCTTGCCTTGCCTTGCCTTGCCTTGCCTTGCCTTGCCTTGCCTTGCCTTGCCTTGCCTTGCCTTGCCTTGCCTTGCCTTGCCTTGCCTTGCCTTGCCTTGCCTTGCCTTGCCTTGCCTTGCCTTGCCTTGCCTTGCCTTGCCTTGCCTTGCCTTGCCTTGCCTTGCCTTGCCTTGCCTTGCCTTGCCTTGCCTTGCCTTGCCTTGCCTTGCCTTGCCTTGCCTTGCCTTGCCTTGCCTTGCCTTGCCTTGCTTCCTTGCCTTGCCTTGCCTTGCCTTGCCTTGCCTTGCCTTGCCGTTTCCCTTCCCTTGCCTTGCCTTGCCGTTTCCCTTCCCTTGCCTTGCCTTGCCTTGCCTTGCCGTTTCCCTTCCCTTGCCTTGCCTTGCCGTTTCCCTTCCCTTGCCTTGCCTTGCCGTTTCCCTTCCCTTGCCTTGCCTTGCCGTTTCCCTTCCCTTGCCTTGCCTTGCCGTTTCCCTTCCCTTGCCTTGCCTTGCCGTTTCCCTTCCCTTGCCTTGCCTTGCCGTTTCCCTTCCCTTGCCTTGCCTTGCCGTTCCCTTCCCTTGCCTTGCCGTTTCCCTTCCCTTGCCTTGCCTTGCCGTTCCCTTCCCTTGCCTTGCCTTGCCTTGCCTTGCCGTTTCCCTTCCCTTGCCTTGCCGTTTCCCTTCCCTTCCCTTCCCTTCCCTTCCCTCTTCTCCTTCTCCTTCTCCTTTATTTTATTTTATTTTAAAAGTATTTTTATTTCTAAATGAAATCAAGGGAAGTTCTCCTCCACATCTCCTCTGCGCTGGTGAGACCACACCAGTTCTGGGCTCCTCAGTTCAAGAGGGACAGGGATCTGCTGGATACAGTCCAAAGGGTGGCTACAAGGATGCTGAAGGGACTGCATCACTGCCTGGGGAGGAGAGGCTGAGAGCCCTGGGAGTTGTTAGTTTGGAGAAGAGAAGACTGAGAGGGGATTTAATAAATGTTTCTAAATATCTGAGGGCTGGGGGTCAAGAGGGAGCTGCTCAGTTGTGCACTGTGATAGGACAAGGGGCAATGGATCTAAACTACAGCACAGGAGGTTCCACCTCAACAGGAGGAGGAACTTCTTTCCTCTGAGGGTGTCAGAGGCCTGGAGCAGGCTGCCCAGAGAGGTTGTGGAGTCTCCTTCTCTGGAGCCTTTCCAGCCCTGTCTGGATGTGTTCCTGTGTGCCCTGTGCTGGATTCTGTGGTGCTGCTCTGTCAGGGGGGTTGGACTTGATGAACTTCAGAGGTCTTTTCCAAGCCCTAAGATCCTGTGAAATCTGAATGAAGTTGGAGATAGATCACGGATATTTTAGTGCAGCTGAGTTTCAGCTTGCTGTAAGCTGGCAGTCAATGCACTCAGCCCCTTCCTCAGACAGCACACACATTTTCTAGGCTGCCAGAGAGAGGAACTGGCAAAATGTTCAGCACTGGCTTTAACACTTCAGGGAAGCATTGCATGACTAATGAGAATAGGAGAACAGTGCTAAAAGTAGAGATTAGCACCAAGGGAGAGAGAAAGGAGCTGTTCCTTGGCAACAGTGACAGGATCAGGGGGATGCTACCTGGAATTTCTGCAGAGGAAATTTTCTAGGTGAGCTTTCAGCTGTCTGTTGAGGGTGAAATAGGTTTTGTTTATGTTTTGTAGCTGAGTTATTGGCAAGATCAGCATTCTTTGCAGCTTTAATTTTTTCACAGTGGTAAAGCAGGAAAATATATGGGTTTGTAGGAGTAGCATTTATCAAAAGAGGAACAATAGTATGGACACAACTCCCTCAAAAGAAAAGAACCTCATTTTACTGAGAAGTGGCTGAATGTTTTCAGATTAAAAAATGATATTTATTGTCTTACTACTTCCTATAGTATATGACCAGATTTTAAATGGTGAAGATTCATATTTAGTATAAAAGAAGACTGGATTTATTGCTGCTATTTCAAAAAAAAAAAAAAAAAAAAAAAAAAAAAAAAACCTTGAGTGGTGAACTAATAGGATTAAAATATTATACCTTCAGAATGCCAGTCCAGCACTGGGAAGTTCATTGAACACATTTAGTCTCCCAAAGACCACAGAGAAGGCTACAGAACCTGGATTAAATACTGCCAGGAAAAGAAAAAAAAACAACTCAGAACAAAACCAATCATGAGAGGTCTGATGAATATGGATGGAATGTAAGGTTGGTTTCTTTTCCCAAAATTCTAGCTTTCAGAAAAGAATATACTGAAGTTTAATTTGCCTTAAAACATCTGAGTGGCTAAGAACAGTTATTTTAGAGAGGAAAATAAAAGTAAGATATTTAGCAACTCATTGTTTTTTGTAGAATCAGAATAGTCTGGGTGGGAAGGGACCTCCAAATGTCATCTGGTGAAACCCCCTCTGCACTCAGCTGGGACATCCCCAACCAGATCAGGTTGCCCACAGCCCTGTCCAGCCTCACCTTGAACACCTCCAGGGATGGAGCCTCAACCACTTCCCTGGGCAACCTGTTGCAGTGTTCCACCACCCTCAAGGTAAAGAACTTGTTCCTCACATCTAATCTCAATCTACTCTTCTCTAGTTTGAAGCCATTGTCCCTGGTCCTGTCCCTGCAGGCCTTTGCAAACAGTCTCTCTCCATCCTTCTTGTAGTCTCCTTCAGGTCCTGGCAGGCTGCTCTGGGTCTCCCTGGAGCCTTCTCTTCTCCAGGCTGAACACCCTCAGCTCCCTCAGCCTGTCCTCAGAGCAGAGCTGCTCCATCCCCCTCAGCATTTTTGTGTCCCTCCTCTGGACTTGCTCTATCAGCTCCATGTCCTTCCTGTATTGAGGAGGGCCCCAGAAAGAATCTGAGACATCTGAGCACTCCTTCAAATTCTTAAGCATTCCTATGGTGACAGGACTGAAAAAAAACAAAGAAAACTTTTCAGAAATATCAAGAAGGAGATCCTTCCAAAACTGCTGTTAAATAACCCCCAAACTCTTTTTATACAGTGCAGCATAAAGAAGCCTCTTGAGTTATCACATCTACAGAGAAGCATCTAGAAATGGGTGAAGAAGAACCAAAATTAGTTTATGTTGTCATTCCAGCTCTGAAAATTGATTCAATTGATTCAAATTGCAACTGGTTCCATACTAATTTGATCTACATTTCCCTGCAAGTAGTGTGAATTGAATCAATCTCTCCAGATAACAATCCTGCCTTAAAAAAAAAAAAAAAAAAAAAAAAAAAAAAAAAAAAAAAGATCAGTTTCACCTGCTGAGGTCATTAATGAGGTGAACCTCATCACTATTCATTAGGTGTGATTCACCATATTCCATGAGAACTCTTCTGTTAAATGGGTGATTAGGCTACAGCAGAAGCTATCACCTGTGCAAGAATCATTAGGATTCATTTCCTTTTTGAGCTCTTTGTTATGCCTTCTGTCCACTAATAGATCTGTGAGGCTGCCCTCCTTGTTACCTCCTTCTCCATTGTACAGTGTATAATGCATGATGAAAGGAGCACTCTCCCAAGCCACTGAAAAGATTCTCTCCTCCTGAGCCAAGAATATAAAATACCCCAACAAAGCAAACAACCAAACACCAAACTCCTCCCAGTACTTCCAAAACTGAAACAGCCTTTGTTCAACTGCCACAAACATAATCTATAAGTAGAGGTCATTCTCCCCCTCTGCTCTGCTCTGCTCTGCTCTGCTCTGCTCTGGTGAGACCCCACCTGGAGTGCTGCATCCAGTTCTGCAGCCTCTGTTACAAGAAGGATCTGGAGGTGCTGGAAGGTGTCCAGAGCAGGACCACAAGGATGAGTAGAGGGCTGGAGCTGCTCTGCTGTGAGGACAGACTGAGAGAGACAGACTGAGGTTGTGCAGTCTGGAGAATAGAAGGCTCCCAGGAGATCTTCTTGTGACCTTCCAGTGTCTGAAGGGAGCTACAAGAAAGCTGGGGAGGGACTTAGTAGGATGTCAGGGAGTGATAGGACCAGGGGGGATGGAACAAAACCAGAAATGGGTAGATTCAGATTGGATGTTAGGAGAAGTTTTTCCCCATGAGGGTGGTGAGAGACCAGAACAGGTTGCCCAGGGAGGTGGTGGAAGCCTCATCCCTGGAGGGTTTTTGCAGCCAGGCTGGATGTGGCTGTGGGCAACCTGCTGTGGTGTGAGGTGTCCCTGCCCATGGCAGGGGGTTGGAACTGGTTGAACCCTGAGGACCCTTCCAACCTTGACAATTCTATGATTCTAGTCACAGCTCAGAGAATCATAGAATGCATTGGGTTGGAGGGGACCCTTGAAGATCATCTTGTCCAGCTCTGCTTCAGTAAGCAGGGACATCTCCAACTTGTTCAGGTTGCTCAGCACTCTATCATGTCTGACCTTGAATGCTGCCAGGGATGGGGCCTCCACTACCTCTCTGGGCAACCTGTTCCACTATTTCACAACTAGCATTGTAAGGAACTTCCTCCTAATGTCCAACCTAAACGTTCCCTGCTCCAGTTTCAAGCCATTGCCTCTCATCCTATCACCAAAACGTCTTCTAAACAGTCCCTTCCCAGCCTTCTGATAATGAAATGCTGCTGTAAGGTCTCTCCTAAGCCTTTTTTTCCCCTCCAGTCTGAACAACCCCAAGTCTCTCAGCCTGTCTTTGTAGGAGAGGTTCTCTAGCCCTGTGATCATCTTTATGGCCTTCTCTGGACCCACTCCAAGGGACCCATATCCTACTGTTGGGAACTTCAGAGCTGGGCACAGTACTCCAGGTGAGGTCTCAGCAGAGCAGAATAGAGTATCAGAATCACCTCTCTTGACCTGTTGGCCAAGCTTCTTTGGATGAAGCCCAGGATATTGTTAATCTTCTGGGCTGCAAGTGAATGTTTTTAGCTCCTGCCCAGCTTCCAATGTCAATGTACACATCTAATGTCAATAATCCACTGATGTCTTTAATAGTTCTGCAAATGTTGTCATGAAGCAACTATTTAGGCATATTGAAGCTTCCTGAGTCATCTTTTGGATGCAAACTGGAACACAGGATGCTCTACTTCAATGGGAGGAAAATCTTCTCTGCTGTAAGGGTCCCAGAAGCTGGAGCAGGCTGGTCAGATAGGTTGTGGTGTTTCCTCCTCTGGAGACTTTCAAACCCTGCCTGGAGTTGTTTCTGTGTGGCCTCCCTTAGGTGATCCTGCTTTGGCAGCAGGGCTGAATCTACAGAGGTCCTGTCCAACCCCCTACCATCCCCTGAAATGTAAGGATGTTAGAACTGGTTTGATGTATTGCACCTCAGAAATTCTGCTCCTTAGCAGACTTCAGGAAATTATGCAGGGCCCAGGAGGGATGACTGATGAAGAATAACAGAATTGTAACTCCCAGGAAGAAGAAAACAACCATTTAATACATGGTGGCTTGCAACCAGAGATGAAGTATAGCCTGTTCCCCATATCTGCAGGGAAAGACACAGGATCTAATGGGCTCAGAACTGCAGGGAAATTCAGAGTTGCCATTCAGAATGGACCCCACTTAGTGATAGCATCACACTGGAATGGGTTGTAAGAGGAGTTGTCCTCCATTGTAAGGGCTTTGGAAAAATGAACCAAACATCCATCTGCCAGGATGTGACAGCAATAATGGGAAGGAGTGACAGAAATAATGGTAAAACGTTCCCCTGGAGGAGGAAAGGACTAATTGAATCTTAGGGACTCTCTTAGCTGCTTTACAGCTGTCTAAATAAGTAATCATTACAAAGTGGAGCTACAAGGTTGTCCTAGAATGAAAAAAAAAATAAATATATATATAATGCATTTAGAGGGAAAATAAAAGGTAATGTGTATAATTGGTAAGGCATAGGAAAGTCTGATTTGAATTTCAATTAACATATTTCCCTTTTTTTTTTTCTTAACATATTTATTTCTAAGGACAAAATATTTTTCAGTGGTTGAAAAATGGATCTGCTGTCAGATAAGCAACTATGACTGAACTATTCTTTCTTTTCACCCTTCACCTTCTCACAACATTTAAGTTTCAATTACTCCAACACAAATAATTTTGCCCTTGAGGTAGGACAAAAAAAAAAAAAAGAAAACAAAAAAGTAGTAGAAAGCATAAACTTTTGAATCAAATAGAATAATTTCCACTTAAAGTCTGAGCTGTTCAAAAGAAAGTGGAAGTAGTACCTGTCAGATAAAAAGGGACTGAGCTTGAGCTAAACTTCTTAGAGAAGCAAACAGAATGGAATAGGTGAATTTACATATTACATCATAGAATCATAGATTGGTCTGGGTTGGAAGGGACCTCCAAAGGTCATCCAGTCCAGCCCCCTCTGCACTCAGCAGGGGAAACCTCAACCAGATGAGGTTGCCCACAGCCTTGTTGAGCCTCATCTTGAGTATCTCCAGGGATGGGGCACCAACCACCTCCATAAACAACCTGTTCCTGTGTTCCACCACCTTCACAGTAAAGAAATTTTTCCTAACACCCAATCTTAATCTGCTCTGTTCTAGTTTGAAGCCATTGCCCCTGGTCCTGTCCCTGCAGACCTCTGCAAACAGTCTCTCTGCAGCCTTCTTGTGGCCTCCTTCAGGTCCTGGCAGGCTGCTCTGAGGTCTCCTTGAAGCCTTCTCTTCTCCAGGATGCACACCCCCAGCTCCCTCAGCCTGTCCTCAGAGCAGAGCTGCTCCAACCCCCTGATCACTTTTGTGTCCTTCCTCTGGACCCTCTCCATCAGGTCCATGTCCTTCCTATATTGAGGGCTCCAGAGCTGGATGCAGTACTCCAGGTGAGGTCTCCCCAGAGGAGAGTAAAGTGGCAGAATCACCATGGAGAAGTCATTAACTCAGCAGAGGCTTTGATCTGATTTATAGGTTTCTAGCTTAGCTATTGACATTTTATGAAGTTTTGTTGAAAGCATCTGACATATTAAGTCAGAAAGTGCAGAAATTTAATTCCTGACAAGTTTTGCCTTTTTTAATTAGCTTTGAGGAATGGATTTTAGCAGCATGTGTTACTCCTCAGCTTTGCAGCCTGCTGATATAGCTCTTCTCTGGATATTAAAGATTGTGTTGCTACATGAGATTGGGGAAAAAAAAAAACAAATAAACAAACAAACAAAATCAAAGAAACAAACTAAAAAGCAAACACAAAGACAACAACAAAAAAACCCAAACCACAATAACAACCAAAACCCATAACCAAACAGTAACACAAACAAAAAAAAGCCACCCACAAACCAAAATAGCAACAACAAAAAAAAACCCAAACAATAACAGAAACAAAAAACCACATCCACAAAACAAAATAGTAACAAAAATATAATCCAACAATAACAGAAACAAAAAACCTCCACCCACAAACCAAAATAGTAACAAAAATATAATGAAACAATAACAGAAACAAAAAACCTCCACCCATAAACCAAAATAATAACAAAAAGCATAACCAAATAATAACAGAAACAAAAAACCCACCCACAAACCAAAATAGCAACAACAAGCTTAACCAAACAATAACAGAAACAAAAAAACACATCCACAAACCAAAATAGCAACAAAAAACATAACCAAGAAATAACAGAAACAAAAAAACACATCCACAAACCAAAATAGCAACAAAAAGCTTAACCAAACAATAATAGAAACAAAAAACCCCACATCCACAAACCAAAATAGCAACAAAAATATAACCAAACAATAACAGAAACAAAAAAAACCTCCACCCACAAACCAAAATAGCAACAAAAAGCATAACCAAACAATAACAGAAACAAAAAAACCTCCACCCACAAACCAAAATAGCAACAAAAAGCATAACCAAATAATAACAGAAGCAAAAAAAGCCACCCAGAAACCTAAATAGCAACAAAAAAACATAACCAAACAATAACAGAAACAAAAAACCCACCCACAAACCAAAATAGCAACAAAAATATAGCCAAACAATAACAGAAATTAAAAAATAATTAAAAAACAAAGGAAAAAATAAACAGAAAGCAAAAGTAACAGCAACAAAAACACCCCAAAAACCCCAAAGAAAATAAAAAACAACAAAAGAAAGATAAATAAATTGTTAGGTGTTTATGTATTCTTCTCAGAAGTACTATATGGACATAAAAAATGGCAGGTTTTATCCTAATTTGAAGCACATCAAGAGAAAACACATTTATTTTACACTCTGCTATTGTGTATTTAGTGAAAATGATCAAACAAGAATTCTAAGCTTTATTAAGCAACATCTGTGGGAGATACAGGAATCAGACTCTGAGCCTGTCTGGCCTAAAGGCCAAGCTGTCAGCTCACAGAATTCAACTGAGATAGCATCTCTTTAACAGAAAATCTTTATGTTTGTGCACAATAATTGTGTTCATTGACTTCTTTTCCACACTTTAATGCAGCTGGAAGTACAGGCAGAGTCCAACATGATGGCATTCAACAAGTCCAAGTGCCGGGTGCTGCACTTTGGCCACAACATCCTGGGGTCAGAGTGGCTGGAGAGCAGCCAAGCAGAGAGGGACCTGAGGGTGCTGGGTGACAGCAGCTGAACAGGAGCCAGCAGTGTGCCCAGGTGGCCAAGAAGGCCAATGGCATCCTGGCCTGCATCAGGAATAGTGTGGCCAGCAGGAGCAGGGAAGTCATCCTGCCCTGTGCTCAGCACTGGTCAGACCACACCTTGAGTGCTGTGTCCAGGTCTGGGCTCCTCAGGTTAAGGTGAGAGACTTGAACATGTCCAGAGAAGTGCAATGAGGCTGGGGAGGGGTCTGGAGCACAGCCCTGTGAGGAGAGGCTGAGGGAGCTGGGGGTGTTCAGCCTGGAGAAGAGGAGGCTCAGGGCAGACCTCATTGCTGTCTACAACTACCTGAAGGGAGGTTGTAGCCAGGTGGGGGTTGGGCTCTTCTCCCAGGCAACCAGCACCAGAACAAGAGGACACAATCTCAAGCTGTGCCAGGGGAGGTTGAGGCTGGAGGTGAGGAGAAAGTTCTTCCCAGAAAGAGTAATTGGCCATTGGGATGTGCTGCCCAGGGAGGTGGTGGAGTCCCTGTCCTTGAAGGTGTTCAACAAAAGCTTGGATGTGTCATTTGGAGCCAGGGTTTAGTTGTCAGGAGGTGTTAGGGATTAGGTAATAGGTTGGACTTGATGACCTCTGAGGTCTTTTCCAACGTGGGTGATTCTGTGACTCTGTATCTTGTAAAGGAATGGCTTTTGCCTTGAAAGTTTGCCTGTTATAGGGAAGTATGCTGACTACTGAAAGGTGGGTCACAGTGCAGTCTTTGTAAGAACCTGCATAATTTACAGCCCATACTGCTTCAGACCTATGGTCTGAGTCAAAGTCTCACAGAAGAAATTGCATGCATGCTGTTAAAAACGTAAAG
This sequence comes from Indicator indicator, assembly GCF_027791375.1. Lineage (NCBI taxonomy): Eukaryota > Metazoa > Chordata > Aves > Piciformes > Indicatoridae > Indicator > Indicator indicator. The sequence goes on from NC_072015.1 coordinate 2,249,932, forward strand.
CCAAAGTCCATGGACTGTGTTGAGGAATCTGACTTAAAAATAAAAAAAAAAAAAAGGCAAGGCTTCAGGGGCATCTTTCTGATTAATTCTTCGAAGAATGTCTCATTTCTAAAGTTTAGGAGCTGTTGCCTTGTTGGAAAGAACCTCTGGAGACTGAATCCAACCTCCTTGCCAAAGCAGGATCCACTAGGACAAGTCACACAGGAACACATCCAGATGGGTCTTGAAAGTCTCCAGAGAAGGAGACTCCACCACCTCTCTGGGCAGCCTGCTCCAGGGCTCCAGCACCCCTACAGTGAAGAGGTTTTTTCCTTCTGTTGAGATGGAACTGTCTGGGTTCCAGTTTGTATCCTTTGTCCTGTCTTAGGACACCACTGTCAGGAGACTGGTCCCTCCTTCCTCACACCATCCTTTCAGGTATTTATAAACATGAATAAGATCTCTCAGTCTTCTCTCCAGGCTAACCAGCCCCAGGTTTCTCACCCATTCCCCATCAGAGAGATATTTCAGTCCCTTCATCATCCTTGTAGGAATGAAAGTAGATGAAAAGGAATGAACAGAGCAGGAGTTTTCTTAGGTCAAATGGCATCCAACTTTCCCCCTTTAGCTTTGTTGATTCTTTGCTGTGTGGATTCATTTACATTTTCATTTTGAGACTGTGAGTGTATAAAAGCATTCCAGCTCATCAAGATGAAAAGTAATGTTTTGATCAAAGTCTGGTAAGCAAGGGGAAAAATATGAAAGAGGTGTAAATGATTGCCTTTAATCAATCATTTAATATGTGGTGCTGGCATACAATTTAATTCCCTTACAAAAAATACAGGAAGGAATTGTTTGAAACTTCCCTTTTTGTAATTATTAGCAAGCAGCTCTGTTGCCATTTTTGTACAAAAGTTTAGCAAATAAAAAATTTGCAAGCCCAGTGGTCAAATATTTGCAGGCTGTTGCCTGTTTCTAGCTTTTGTTTCAGACATGCTGGTCATTGTGATAGCACTTTTCAGTTATTTTAATGGAGATTGAGTCACAGAATCACAGAATTAACCAGGTTGGAAAAGACCTTCAAGATCATCAAGTCCAGCCTATCACCCAACACCACCTAACTAAACCATGGCACTAAGTGCCTCATCCAGTCACAGAATCACCCAGGTTGGAAAAGACTTCAGAGATCATCAAGTCCAACCTATTACCTAATCCCTAACACCTCCTGACAACTAAACCCTGGCTCCAAGTGCCACAACCAAGCTTTTGTTGAACACCTCCAGGGATGGTGACTCCACCACCTCCCTGGGCAGCACTTTCCAGTGGCCAATTACTCTTTCTGGGAAGAACTTTCTCCTCACCTCCAGCCTAAACTTCCTCTGGTGCAGCTTGAGACTCTGTCCTCTTGTTCCTGGGAGCAGAGCCCAACCCCCACCTGGCTACAGCCTCCCTTCAGGCAGTTGTAGATGCCAGTAAGGTCTCCCCTGAGCCTCCTCTTCTCCAGGCTAAGCACCCCCAGCTCCCTCAGCCTCTCCTCATAGGGCTGTGCTCCAGACCCCTCAATGTCCTCTAGTGTGAGGTGTCCCTGCCCATGGCAGGGGGGTTGGAACTACATGATCTTTGTGGTCCCTTCCAACCCTGACTGATTCTATGATTCTATGTTTCTATGATTCTATGATTCTATGTTTCTATGATTCTATGATGCTATGATTCTATGTTTCTATGGTTTCTATGTTTCTATGATTCTATGATGCTATGATTCCATGTTTTTATGATGTCATGGTTTGAGGCTGGGTGCCTTTAAGAAACCATAGAGAAGTCTTCCAAGAGGTGAGATGGTGCAGGAGCTGGACCTGAAAGTGTAATTTTTTGTTATTTCATTCCCAGAATGCCTTCATCTGGCCTTTACAGGGGGACAGCACAAGCTGCCTCTGCCCCTTCCCCTCTCCCTGCTCCCTTCCTCTTTGGTGTGGGGGAGGGTTTTGGCCTTGAACAGCTTGCTAGCAGCCTGGGCAAAGCTGAATTTCCAGCTGTGTCATTTCAGGCCTGGTGTGGAGGGGTAGTAACAAGGAGGTGTGGGACAGGAGGGCATTTGAGACCTGGATTTTCTGGTCTGGTTTTGTGGAGGCTGGGGAAAGCTTTAGCTTAGTGGCCTTCTGGGTTAAACCCAGACCATGGATTTTGTGTACTTTAAATGCTTTGTACTGTAGCTTGTGAATAACACTTCCATTTAAACTTCCAATAATGTTCTCTCTATCTATCCAGTCCTGTGTGGAGTTTAACTACTTTGAGAAGAATTAGGGAGCCTGTCTTGCTCCTTAAACTGAGACAGTGAAGCTACCCTACTCTTGCCATATTTCTCATTGAGATGCCTTCTATATGCCCAAAAGGTTTGGGAAAATGCTCACAAGCAGCTGTAAACGAAGCAGACCTTGACAGGAGTGGCTTTTGATTTCTTTTTTTCCAAAGCAACTATAATTTGTCAAGTGGAAAACTGTTCAGTAGCATGAAAATAGAAAAACTCTGCCTGGTCATTAAAAAAAAAGCTTTAAAATTTCTACTCAGAACAAATATTCTGAATGGGATGAGAATAAAAAAAAAAAAATCCTCTGTATTACAGAATCAGAGAGTTGTTAGGGTTGGAATGGACCTTAAGGATCATCTAATTCTAACCCTCCCTGCTAGGGGCAGGGACACTTTCCACTAGATCAGGTTGCCCTTAACTGCAATGTTCATAAAGTCACAGTACACTAGAAGCTGGAAGGGACATCCAGAGATCATCCACTCCAACCCTCCTGCAAAAGCAGCATCACTTAGGGTAGACTGCACAGGAATGCATCCAGGTGGGGTTGGAAAGGCTCCAGAGAAGGAGACTCCACACCCCCCTGGGCAGCCTGCTCCAGGGCTCTGTCACCCTCACACCAAAGAAGTTTCTCCTCATGAGGTGAAATCTTCTATGCCATTGCTAACACATTGCTATTGCTGTAACACTGGAGAAGTGACTCAGTTTTAACCAGAGTGGAGGTTTTCCTTGATAACAAAACATGCTAATAGGTACTGGAGTGAGAATAAAAACCTCTCAGTGTGCACTGCTTTAATTACAGCCTTAGTGTATAAAGTCTCGGTGCACTGTTAGACATATTTTAAGATGTGGCATTTAAAGTAAGTTGTTTTTTTTTTTTTTGTTTAATCCAAGCAAGGTTTTGTTCATGATATAGCTGCCATCCTTCTTAAGCATTGGGCTATGCATGAGATCATGCATAAAATGTGTTGTGTTTCTTTCTTGGTTTTTTTTGTTTGTTTGTTTGTTTGTTTTTTATAGCTTCCTACATCATGATCAGAAATGTTCAGGAGCTGAAGGTGAACTGAAAGAGGAAACATTGGTAATTCAGAGAGGCCCAAATTCTTCCACTTATTATCATGAATTAATTAGGATATGGAAGGGTATGTGAGAAAAATTGAGCTAAGATTTATTTATGTATAAGTTAAAACATTTGAATCTCACCTGGTCTAGCATGGGTGGATTCAGATTGGATGTTAGGAAGAAATTCTTCCCCATGAGGGTGGTGAGAGACTGGCAGAGGTTGCCCAGGGAGGTGGTGGAAGCCTCATCCCTGGAGGTTTTTGCAGCCAGGCTGGAGGTGGCTGTGAGCAACCTGCTGTGGTGTGAGGTGTCCCTGCCCATGGCAGGGGGTTGGAACTGGCTGAGCCTTGAGCTCCCTTCCAGCCCTAACAATTCTGTGATGCTATGACAGTGTTGGAAAGGACTCTGTAGGCACAGGCAAGGCCCCAGCACATTGCCTGGTTTTATGTCTCTTAGGAATTGCCCTGTTAACACACTTTCTCCAAACACTTTGCTAATTTATCTGGATTCTGCACTGGTTCAGTGGTGAATTCCAAAACACTCCATGTGAACACTGTGCTAGGGGCTTGCCCATACTCTCCCTCATACTTTGCCACTTATAACTGTCCTGTCTTGGGGTAGATCTCTGGGTTGTATTCCTGGGATAAATATATATATATATATATATGTATGTATATCCCAGAATCACACAAACATTCAGGTTGGAAAAGAGCCTCAGCATCACCAAGTCCAACCCACTACCCTACTCGACAAGTCTCACCCCTAAAACAAAGCCCTAAGCACCACATCCAAACCATCTTGAAACACAGCCAAAATTCCACCACCTCTCTGGGCAGCACATTCCAATTCTACTCTTGCTGGGATTTTTTTTTTCCTACTCTCCAATCTAAACCTACCCAGTCATAGCTTGAGACCATTCCCTCTTGTTCTATCACTAATTACCTGTGAGAAGAGACCAGCACCAACCTCTCCATAACCTCCTTTCAGGTAGTTGTACAGAGTGATGAGGTCTCCTGTCAGCCTCCTCTTTTCCATCTCAAGGTTCCTTCCAACCACTACCACTCTGTGATTCTCTGACCTGCTTCTTTCTATTCCTTAGTAGAGACAGAATTCCAGGCTTTCTCTCTCTCTCTCTCTCTTTCTCTATCTATCTATCTCTCTATCATCTCTATCTCTATCTATCTCTATCTCTCTATCTCTATCTCTATCTCTATCTCTATCTCTATCTCTATCTCTATCTCTATCTCTATCTCTATCTCTATCTCTATCTCTATCTCTATCTCTATCTCTATCTCATCTCTATCTCTATCTCTATCTCTATCTATCTATCTCTCTATCTCTTTATCTCTCTCTCTCTCTCTCTCTCTCTCTCTCTTTCTCTATCTATCATCTATCTCTCTATCTATCTATTTATCTACCTATCACCCTAAACAAGACCTGGGGAACACCCAGAAGATTTAGCAACATCTTGACTTTGACATCCCACGGATATTCAGCATTGTCAGAAGCTTCCCTCCCTGGAGGTGTTCAAGGCCAGGTTGGATGAGGCCATGAGCAATCTGGTCTAGTGGAGGGTATCCCTGCCATTGGGGTTGGAACTAGATCTTTGAAGCCCCTTCCAGGCCAAACCATTCTTCTCCTATCTTGCCCCCAGATTGAGTGAGATTACTGATATATGACAATGCTGCATACAAATACCAGCTTAACCTTGTGACCTGTGCTCTGATCACACCATAAGCTGACCACATCCAGCAGAGTGACATGATAGTGCTGATCCATTTCCCTGAGGTGATAAACATCCCCACAGGCAGTCCGTAAGGATTTATGTACCATCATGCAGATAAGTGGAGCACCACTGTGAAAGTGCATGATTTAACTGAAAGCATGCATGTAAGACAGTTTTTAACACACTTGGGGTGGAGTTTTCATGATCTCAACCCTTCCTGCCCCATATTGGCCACCAAAAAAAATAAAGGAAAAAAAGAAGAAAAATACTTAAGTGGAGTCTTTTATTTCTACAGGAAGTAAACACTCCTGCTCATAGGTTTGATGTACACACAATTTAATGGAGAAGGTTTCACAGAAGTAACCAGGTTGGAAAACACCTTTGAGATCATCAAGTCCAACCTATCACCCACCACCATCTAATCAACTAACCCATGGCACCAAGTGCCTCAGCCAGGCTTTTTTTAAATACTTCCAGGGATGGTGACTCCACCACCTCCCTAGGCAGCCCATTCCAATGGTTGGTTCTGGAAGTATTTTCTGATTAAATAAAGCCAGGTAGCAGATGAAAATGATCTTGAAGGGCTTTAGAAGTGGAGGCAGATGAAATAAGGCCACGTGTCTTCTTGCTGAGCCTCCTGGTATAAATCAGTTCAATGTGAGTGAGGAGAGAAAAATACATTAAGTGTGTGAGCAGCTAAATTAATCAGAGATAATAGAAATGCCTTCCTCATTGTTCATTCCCAGCTTGTCTGAAGAAGACATGTTCAATTACTACACACCAGAAGAGCCATGCACAAGAGGAAGCCTTATTTGGTACATTTCTTTTTACGCAGCTCTGTCATTAACACCACTCCAAATCAAGGCTTTTGTTTCCCCTTACTGCTTCCTTTTCTTACTCCTTTACCTGAATTTAATATCCTGGGGGTTTGCATTTTCTTCTTTCCTTGGAAAGGAAAAGCTCCACTCCTATGAAGACAGACTAAGAGAGTTGGGGTTGTGCAATCCAGAGAGGAGAAGGCTCTGAGGAAACCTTATTGTTGCCTTCCGGTATCTGAAGGGGGCTACAAGAAAGCTGGGGAGGGACTTTTAGGATGTCAGATAGGGAGAGGAGCAGGGGGAGTGGAACAAAACTAGAAGTGGGGAGATTCAGATTGGAAGTTAAGAAGCAGAGGTTGCCCAGGGAGGTGGTGGAAGCCTCATCCCTGGAGGTTTTTACAGCCAGGCTGGAGGTGGCTGTGAGCAACCTGCTGTGGTGTGAGGTGTCCCTGCCCATGGCAGGGGGGTTGGAGCTGGCTGAGCCTTGAGGTCCCTTCCAATTCTAACAATTCTATGATTCTATGATATATGTACCTATATATGTACCTGCATTGCAGCTGACAGAAATAAAGCTCCTTTTTTTTTTTTTTTTTGTTTAAATGAGAATATTTCAGCTTCATTTGAGATTTGGTGATTGCTATGGCAAAAGAAAAGAACTTTTTGGTCCTTTGACAGTTGCAAAGAGCAGAAGGTTTGTCTTCTAGGGTTTCAGATTCCAAGCACTGATTTTGCCATTGCCCTGATGTCCTCCTTAATTCTGTCAATTTTGAGCTACTGGTTAGGGAGCTGTGGCAAACTATGGAACTGATGGTGTGAGTGGGGGAAAAATGACTTTTAGGGAGCTGGGGTTTGATAATTACATCTAGTGAATAGATTTCTTGAAGTTTTAACTTCTCCAGCACCTGCTAGAGACTTTCCAAGGAGTCTGGGCAGTGCCTGACAGCCAGGGCTTGTCACACTGCCCCAGACAGGATCACAGATCACAGGATTTTAGGGGTTGGAAAAGATCTCTGAATATCATCGAGTCCAAACCTCCCTGCCAGAGCAGGACCAGAGAATCCAGCACAGGTCACAAAGGAACACATCCAGACAGTGCTGCAAAGTCCCCAGAGAAGGAGACTCCACAACCTCTCTGGGCAGCCTGTTCCAGGGCTCTGGGACCCTCCCAGTGAAGAAGTTCCTCCTCATGTTGAGGTGGGACCTCCTGTGCTGTAGTTTCCATCCATTGCCCCTTGTCCTATCCCAGGGTGTAACTGAGCAGAGACTGTCCCCTTCCTCTTGACCCCCAGCCCTCAGATATTTAGAAACATTTATTAAATCCCCTCTCAGCCTTCTCCTCTCCAGACTAACCACCCCCAGGACTCAGCCTCTCCTCACCAGGCAGTGCTCCAGGCCCTTCAGCATCCTGGTATCCCACCCTTGGACTCTCTCCAGCATATCCCTGTCCCTCTTGAACTGGGGAACCCAGAACTGGATGCAATATTCCAGGTGGGGTCTCACTAGGGCAGAGTAGAGAGGGAGGAGAACCTCCATCTGCTGGCCACACTCTTCTTCATGCATCCCAGGGCAACCAGGGCAGCTCCAGTGCCAGGCATTGAGTCCCTCCCTGTGGATGGCAACAAAGCCCAAGTGCAGATCAGTGGCTAGGAGCCCAGGCAGTCTGGGCCAGTGCTCAGATTGAGCCCTGTGGCAGAGCCTTGGCTAGGAGCAGCTGCTGGAGCTGGAAGTTGGCCCTGGTGGCCACATTACCAGGGCACTGCTGGAGGGAGCATCTCCCCAGTGCCAGCAGGGAAGTGGGTTGATGGAAGCCATTTGTACTGCTGCCTTTGTTTCTCTAGATATGATTCACACCACCCTTGCTCATGTATGCATACCTGGGTGTGCAGCTGGATATAGTAAGATGAATTTCATGCTGCATGACAGTCACTGTGATTGCTGCCAGAATGATTTTGTGCAGGGCTGAAGCAGCTTCTTCCTTAAGGAGTCAATCTTCAGACCAAGGTTGAAGTTCTGGAGGAGTGAGACATGGAAGATAGCTTCTCAAAACTGGGATACAGATTGCTAGACAAGAAATCCATTTTGTGGTTATTTTTAGTTGAATCCTGAGTCTGCATTGGAATTCTGTGGAAATGTGTCCTCAATTTGCTGTGTAGGATTTTTTTCATGTTTTTCTCTTTTCCCCCACCCCCAATTTCTGTGCAATGAAACTGCATTGCAGTTCTGCAGACCACACTCAAAAACATTTGAAATATGCTTTTATTTCTTTTTAATCTCTTCAAAAACACCTGTCATGCTTATTCTGAGATGACTTTTTCAAGATCCTAGAAAAAAAAAAATCCTTTTTTTTTTTTTTTCACCCCCACAAGATCAATATTTGATATTGGGAGAGACTTATCAGTGCCATGGTCAAGTCAGTGTGGTGGTGTTAGGCTGCACTTGATGGTCTCAGAGGTCTATCCCAGCCTCAATAATTCTCTGATTATTCACTCCTATACACATTCCTAAACTGCCTGTTGATTCTCATCTTTTGTTTCTTGAGTTGTTCTTCAGTGACTTCACCTTTCTGTGCATAAAGACTAGGAGGGGAAAAAAAAAATCCAATTAATTATAGAGGAATTGCATAAGCTTGCTGTCTCTGTCTCAGCCTTCAGATGCCAGGATTGTTTGTGTGGGAAGTAAAACCTTTTTGTGTTTTTGGCCTCTCTCCCAGGATACACCACTTGACAGTTAACAGTGTATGGGAGTTTGTGAAGAGAATACCTTGCCTTCAGTTATGACTCCAGGCAGGAGATGAAGCAACTGCCTAAAATATATTCTGGTTTGCAAACGCTGATTTAAAATCACAGGGTTGGAAGGGACCTGGAGGACCATCTAGTTCCAACTCCCCTGCTACTTTCAACCCCACTTTCCAATTTAACTAAAAAGATTTTCTTTTTATTTTTTTATTTACTTGTTTAAATAATAAATGCTGTGGGTGGGCAGGCTCAGAAAGTGGCAGTGAATGGAGTTAAATCCAGCTGGCAGCCTGTCACAGGTGGTGTCCTCCAGGCCTCCAGTTCTCTTTCATATCTTTATCAATTATCTGGATGAGGGAATTGAGAGCACCTTCAGTAAAGTTGTCCAGGGAGGTGGTGGAAGCCTCATCCCTGGAAGTTTTTAAGGCCAGGCTGGATGGGGCTCTGAGCAACCTGATGTAGTGTGAGATGTCCCTGCCCATGGCAGGGGGTTGGAACTGGATAATCCTTGAGGTCCCTTCCAACCCTGACAATTCTGTGACACCAAGCTGGGAGGGAGTGTTGATCTGCTGGAGACTAGGAAGGCTCTTCAGTGGGACTTGGATTCTTGTCATCAACAGATGACAAAGCTGAAAGAGCTGGGGGTTGTTCAGCCTAGAGAAGAGAAAGCTCAGGGAAGACCTAATAGTAGCTTTTCAGTACTGAATGGGACTACAAGAAGGATGGAGAGAGACTGTTTGCAAAGGCCTGCAGGGACAGGACCAGGGACAATGGCTTCAAACTAGAGCAGAGCAGATTGAGATTGGATGTGAGGAACAAGTTCTGCACCATGAGGGTGGTGGAAGAGTGGACAAGTTGCCCATGGAGGTTGTTGAGGTCCCATCCCTGGAGATATTCAAAGTGAAACTCTGGGCAACCTGATCTAGTTGGGGATGTCCCTGCTGAGTGCTGAGGGGTTTGGACTGGATGAGCTTTGGAGGTCCCTTCCAACTCAGCATTCTATGATTTTTTCTTTTTTTTTATGGAGGTGGAGTCACCATCCCTGGAGGTGTTCAAAATAAGCTTGGCTGTGGCACTTGGAGCCATGGTTTAGTTGTCAGGAGGTGTTAGGGATTAGGTGATAGGTTGGACTTGATGATCTCTGAGCTCTTTTCCAACCTGGTTGATTCTGTGATCCTGTGATCCTCATTTTTAGCAGCATTTCATCCTCATTTTTAGCAGCATTTCATCCTCATTTCAGCAGCATTTCATCCTCATTTTTAGCAGGATTTCCCCGCACTATAAAGCTCTGTCAGTCAGTTATGAGGGGAAACTATTAGGATGCCAAATGGAAGATTATCTTGTCGTGATTATAATCTCTGCAAGCAGCACCAGGAAAGGAAACCTTACAGGCCAAATGATTCCTTTCAAGGACACTCCAGCATCCTTTAAAAAGGAAAATTAAACAAACCACCAACCAACAACAACAAAAAAAAAAATAAAAAGCATTTGAAAGATAATTTTAGATCTAGGTCATAACTGATCTAAGTTTTCCATTAAAAACAAACAAACAAAAAAACAAACAACAAAACACCACCACCCTGAAATCTTATGTTACATAACACAACATTCTACAAGCTTTATAGAAACAACCCAATTGTTTGCAACAGCAAGGGAGGAAAGGAAGTCTGTTGTTGTTTGGGGCTTTTTCTTTTTTTTTTTTTTTTAAGCTAATGCATTTTGTTTATTGTAATCTGAAAGCATTTACAAGGGAGCACTTTTGCCTTTTAGGAAATTTATTCTAGATTTGGTGGGATTGCAAAAAAAAGAAAAAGCTTTGTGCTGTTTACAGATATTTAGCTTTGGATGGTGATTGCTGCCCCTTCTCTAATGTATTCTGAGGACACAAGGTTCCAGTGCTGGAATGTAAGTGGTTGGGAAATGAAAAGCAGTGCAATGGTTGGTTTTTTTTTTTTTTTTTTTCCAGTCTGCACCCCTCCAAAAAAAAAAAAAAATCATAGAATTGTTAGGGTTGGAAGGGACCTCCAGGATCATCTGCAGGTGGTGTTGGGTGGTAGGTTGCACTTCATGATCTCTGAGGTCTTTTCCAACCTGTCTGATTCTGTGGTTCTGTGATTCTGATTCAGTTGAAAATTAAATATGACATCATACATGAGCATATTATGTAGGCAGCAAATCACCTCCCCTTTCCCCCATATATTAATGAGTTAATTGCTTGTGGAATGGGAGTCTGTTGACTGTGCAGAGGGTTGCAATCACTGAACAGCACAAATTAGTTGAAATTGTGGTCAGGCAATGGAACAGGTTGTTAAGGGAGGTGGTGGAGTCTCTGTCCCTGGAGGTGTTCAAGAAATATGTGGGCATGACACTTTGGGGCATGACTTAATGGCCATGGTGGTGTTGGTTGATGGTGGACTCAATGATCTTAGGGGTCTTTTCCAACCAAAACAATTCCATGATTCTAAGTAAGGATTCAAACTCAAGGGAAAAAAAAGCTTTTAATTCTGCTTCATTCCCTTCACCCAACTGCAGTAACTAATTGAATCATAGAATCAGTCAGGGTTGGAAGGGACCACAAGGATCATCTAGTTCCAACTCCCCTGCCATGGGCAGGGACACCTCACACTACATTGGCTGTGAATTTGACTATGTTTGCAATAATGGTTAACAGCTAAAGCTCCACATCCATCCTGAAGAAGGTATCCTACAAACTATGCTGTGAGAAGGGGCAAAATGTTCTGCCTAGACTCATTTAGAAGGAGTTAGGTTAATTAATTATATTTCCCAGGGGGGTTGTGGAGTCTTCCTCTCTCAAAACCTGCCTGGATGTGTTCCTGTGGGATCTGCTCTAAGTGATCCTGCTCTGGCAGGGGGGTTGGACTGGATGAGCTTTGGAAGTCCCTCCAAACCTCTAACATTCTGTGATTCTTTCCTAGAGACTAGAAAGCTGTACAGAGAAGCCTGGCTAAGCATGTGCTTAACTAATGGCACTTGGTGCCATGGTTTAGTAGTCATGAGGTCTTAGGTGACAGGTTGGACTTTGATAATCCTTGAGGTCTTTTCCAACCTTATTGATTCTATGATGAATCATAGAATCATAGACTTGTTAGGGTTGGAAGGGACCTCAAGGTTCAGCCAGTTCTAACCCCCCTGCCATGGGCAGGGACACCTCACACTACATCAGGTTGCAAATAAATACTCTATCAATAGATTACAAATGAGTTTGTAAAAGAGAAATACAGTGAAGCCTGAGCAGTTCAGCAAGATGCAAGGGGAAAAAAAAAATTCCTAACCAAGGAAGGTGCAGCTGGACTTTTTTTATCTTCGCCTATTGGCTTTATAAGTCAGTAAGATTAATGGATTAAATATTCTTCATTGTTGCCAGTGACACAAATATATAAATCCTTCCCCCTTCCCTCTCCTGCCCATTAGAACATTCTGGATTATATTGTTTTGGGGGCTATTAACATCCATTATTGTTGAACGTGTTGCTTAACTATGCATATCCATTGATCTTCAATGTAAGGATGGAAACAAGCACATTTTGCTCTGTCATACCTTCACTCTCATTTACTGTGCCATTAACAAAGAGCCAAAGCCATGCCAGAAATTCGAGGATTTGAAGTAATGCAAAGACAAAAGTCTTGCCAAAATAATTAATTTAGCCCTGAGGGAGGTTGCAGGACTGTTTTGGGGTTAAAATAAAAAAATAAATAAATAAACAAACAAACAAACAAATAAATAAATGTGTGGGTTCTGTGCCTTTGGTTCCGTGCCTTGGATTTTGTGGTTTGGGTTCTGTGCCTTGGGTTTTGCAAATTGGGTTCTGTGGCTTGGATTCTGTTCCTTGGGTTCTGTGTCTTGGGTTCTGTGCCTTGGAGTTTGTGCCTTGGGTTCTGCAAATTGGGTTCTGTGCCTCGGGTTCTGTGCCTTGGGTTCTGTGTCTTGGATCTTGTGTCTTGGGTTCTGTGCCTTGGATTCTGTGCCTTGGGTTCTGTGTCTTGGATTCTGTGATTTGTGTTCTGAGCCTTGGGTTCTGTGCCTTGGATTCTGAGCCTTGGGTTCTGTGCCTTGGATTCTGAGCCTTGGGTTCTGTGTCTTGGATCTTGTGTCTTGGGTTCTGTGTCTTGGATTCTGTGCTTTGGGTTCTGTGTCTTGGATTCTGTGATTTGTGTTCTGAGCCTTGGGTTCTGTGCCTTGGATTCTGAGCCTTGGGTTCTGTGCCTTGGATTCTGAGCCTTGGGTTCTGTGTCTTGGATCTTGTGTCTTGGGTTCTGTGTCTTGGATTCTGTGCCTTGGGTTCTGTGTCTTGGATTCTGTGATTTGTGTTCTGAGCCTTGGGTTCTGTGCCTTGGATTCTGAGCCTTGGGTTCTGTGATTTGTGTTCTGTGCCTTGGATTCTGAGCCTTGGGTTCTGAGCCTTGGGTTCTGTGCCTTGAGTTCTGTGCCTTGGATTCTGTGCCTTGGGTTCTGTGGTTTGGATTCTGAGCCTTGGGTTCTGAGCCTTGGGTTCTGTGCCTTGAGTTCTGTGCCTTGGATTCTGTGTCTTGGGTTCTGTGTCTTGGATTCTGTGTCTTGGGTTCTCTGTCTTGGATTCTGTGATTTGTGTTCTGTGGTTTGGATTTTGTGCTTTGGGTTCTGTGCCTTGAGTTCTGTGGCTTGGATTCTGTGATTTGTGTTCTGTGGTTTGGATTTTGTGCTTTGGGTTCTGTGCCTTGGGTTCTGTGCCTAGGATTCTGAGCCTGGGGTTCTGTGGTTCTGCCTTATGGAAATAAGTAGCTTCCTTGATATCAATGCTGCATTTATGAGCAATTTTTGCTACTCAAGATGATATTAATCACAGCAAGTATGGGTCTAGTGCATAAGTGAAAAGGAGATGGGATTGCTGTGAGGCATTCTGGCCAGAGGCATATTAATCAGTTATGAAGATCTATGCATTTGCATATATTTGGAGTGCCTGAGATGATCTATGAGCTAAGCTGATGAAAATATTTCTCGCTTGTCTTGAAATCCTGATCTATGCAATGTCTTTAGCAGTATTCTATAGAAAAGGAGCCTCAGACAAAAAGTAAAAGGCAAGAAACTGAAGGACAAATAAAAAGAGTGAGATTGTTGTACATTTAAAATGTCACCATATGGTCCTGCAAAGTCCTCTTTTAATTCCCATGACTTTTAGTTAAAAGTTTGAGCTAAAAAATACTCAAAAGAAGAAGAATACTTTTGTCCTGATTTTGAGCCATGAGCTGCTCCAGACCAAGGGACAGAAAAGATATCAAAGTATCAGCCCCCTCCCCCCAAAAGTGAAAAATTGAGAGAAAAAAAAGAAAAATAATTTTAAATTCTAAGTGCATATTCAGTGAATTTTCTGTGAATCTATTTGTTGCAGTGTGGAGAGTTGGAATCCCCCTCCCACATTAACAAAATATAAAATATATATATATAAAAAAAACCTGAAAAAACCCAAACTTAATAAAAATTAGAATGATCATTTTAAACTCTTAACTCCATTTATTTGCCTGTGATTTTTTTTTTTTTTTTGGGGGGGGGGGGGGCGGGGATATATTGTTATCCAAATATCAAAAATAAAAGACCCAACAAACTTTTAAAGAAGATTAGAATGATAATTTGAAGCTCTTAACTCCATTTATTTGCTTGTGATTTTTTTTTTGTGAATATATTGGCATCCAAATACCAAAAAAAAGGAAAAAAATAACAGACAAACCCAAACTTTGAAAAAAAATTGAAATGATAATTTTATACTCTAATTAAATGTATTTGCCTGTGAATTTTTTTGTGTGTGAATATATTGTTATCCAAATATTAAAAAAAAACCCACAAAAAAACCAAAACCAAAACCCCAAAACCTTAAAGAAAATGGAAATGATAATTTTAATCTCTAAGTCCATTTATTTATTTATTTGCCTGTGATTTTTTTGTGAATATATTGTAATTATCCAAATATAAAAATAAAACAAACCCCAAAACAAAACCTAAACTGTTATCCAAATACCAAAAAAAAACCAAAAACTGAAACCCAAGCTTTTAAAGAAAATGGAAATGATAATTTTAAACTCTAATTAAATGTATTTGCCTGTGATTTTTTTTTTGTAAATATGTTATCCAAATATCAAAAAATAAATTAAAAACAAATGGTAAAGAAAATTGAAATGATGATTTTAATCTCTAACTATTTATTTGCCTGTGAATTTTCTGTGAATATATTGCTATTATCCAAATATCAACAAAAAAACCCAAAATAAACTTTTAAAGAAAATTTAAAGGATGATTTTAAACGCTAATTAAATGTATTTGCCTGTGAATTTTTTCTGTGAATATATTATCCAAATATATTAAAAAAAACTGTTAAGGAAAATTGAAATGACAATTTTAATCTCTTAACTCCATTTATTTGCCTGTGAATGTTTTTGTGAATATATTTCTATTATCCAAATGTAAAAACTACCAAAACAAAACAAAATAAACTTTTAAAGAAAATTGACAGAGTAATTTTAAACTCTAATTAAATTTATTTGCCTGTGAATTTTTGTTGTGAATGTGTTATCCAAATATCAAAAAATGAAACAAAAACAAAAAATAAAATTAAAACTGTTAAAGAAATTTGAAATGATAATTTTAATCTCTTAACTCCATTTATTTGCCTGTGAATTTTCTGTGAGCATATTGTTATCCAAATATTAAAACAAAACAAAACAAACAAACAAAAAAAAAAAAACACAAAAAAACCCCAAACTTTTATAGAAAATGAAATGGTAATTTTAAACTCTAATTAAATTTATTTGCCTGTGATTTTTTTTCTGTGAATATGTTATCCAAATATAAAAAAAAAAACAAACCCAAACAAAATACCAACCAACCAAATAAACAAAAAAAACCAAAACCCAAACTGGTAAAGAAAACTGAAATGATAATTTTAATCTCTAACTGCATGTATTTGCCTGGGAATTTTTTGGTGACTATATTTCTTTTATGCAAATATTAAAAAAAAACCAAACCAAAACAAAACTAAGCCTAATATTAAATATATAAAACCATATTTTTCTTATTTATAAATAATACATATCAAACCCCAAACCTAAAGCAAACTCTTAAAGAGAATCAGAATGATAACTTTAAACTCTTCACTCCATTTCTTTGCCTGTGAATATTCTCTGGTGCTCGAAGGTGTCCAGAGCAGGGCCACCAGGATGAGCAGAGGGCTGGAGCTGCTCTGCTGTGAGGACACACTGAGAGAGTTGGGGTTGTGCAGTGTGGAGAGGAGAAGGCTCCCAGGAGAGCTTCTTATGGCCTTCCAGAATCTGAAGGGGGCTCCAAGAAAGCTGGGGAGGGACTTTTTAGGATATCAGGGAGTGATAGAACCAGAGTGGATGGAGCAAAAGTAGAAGTGGGTAGATTCAGAATGGGTGTTAGGAAGAAATTCTTCCCCATGAGGGTGGTGAGAGACTCGAACAGGTTGAGGTGGTGGAAGCCTCATCCCTGGAGGTTTTTGCAGCCAGGCTGGAGGTGGCTGTGAGCAACCTGCCATAGTGTGAGGTGTCTCTGCCCATGGCAGGGGGCTTGGAACTGGCTGAGCCTTGAGGTCCCTTCCAACCCTGAGAATTCTATGATTCTATACTATGAAGAATTTTGCATCAGACAGAAGAAAATTAAGGAGATGAGGAAGGAAAGATGTGTCGCTAATCCAATGCTGCATCCACTGCTTATATCAAAACCTGTGGACACTTAATTCTGGATTTTCTTAAAGCTTCTTTTGGAAATTAAACTCAACAATGATAACAGCAAGGTCTGAGTAGTTTTTATCACAACACAGAATTTTGTAAGGATCTGAATTTGGGTCGCAACAACCCCAAGCAATGCTCCAGGCCTGGGGCAGTGTGGCTGGAAAGCTGCTGGCAGCAAGGGAGCTGGGGGTGCTGATGGCCAAGCAGCTGAAGAGGAGCCAGCAGTGTGCCCAGGGGGCCAAGAAAGCCAAAGGCATCCTGGCTGGGATCAGCAATGCTGTGTCCAGCAGGAGCAGGGAGGGGATTGTCCCCTGGCACTCAGCTCTGCTCAGGCCACACCTGCAGTGCTGTGTCCAGCTTTGGGCATCTCAATGCCAGAGAGATGTGGAGGTGCTGGAGCCAGGGAAGAGGAGGGCAAGGAAGGTGGGAAGGGCCTGGAGAAGAAATGTGCTGGAGAGAGACTGAAGGAGCTGGGGATGGTTAGTGTGAAGCAGAGGAGGCTGAGGGGAGACCTCCTGGCTGTCTCCAGCTCCCTGGAAGGAGGTTGTGGAGAGCTTGGTGCTGGTCTCTTCTCACAGGTCATTAGTGACAGAACAAGAGGGAATGGCCTCAAGCTGCAATTGGGTAGGTTTACACTGGACAGTAGGAACAATTTTTTTCCTAGCAAGAGTGGTGAGGGATTGGAATGTTCTGCCCAGGGAGGTGGTGGAGTCCCCAAGCCTGGCTGTGTTGGCAGGTGGTTTGGCTGTGGTGCTTGGGGCTATGGTTTAAGGATGAGTCTTGTAGAGTAGGGTTGTGGGTTGGACTTGGTGATCCTGAGGGTCTTTTCCATCCTGATGTTTCTGTGTGATTCTGTGAACTACAGTTCAGTCTTGGAACTTGGGTACCAGCCTCTCTACATGATTTTTCTCAATTTTTAGGATGTATCTTCGTGTTTTGTCTTGGTTTGTTTTTTTGTGGTATGCATTTTGTGCAGTATTCTATCATTTCAAGAGCTTCAAACAACAGCAATAAGACAAAAAAAAAGAAGTCATAGACTTTAATTTCTCTGTGTTAGCCTCAGGCAATAGTAAAAATCTAAATGCATCCCTCCACATTTACAAGAGGAAGCTACACATAAGGTGATATTATGCTACTACTACCTTCCTCACAAGTGTAAGTTAGGAGGATCAACGAGAGAATTGTTCAGCTTGAGGGTGATGTAGTGATGAGACCACAGTGTACTGGAAAGACAAATCAAATGGTCAGATCCTAATGCAATTAACTTCAACTTCTAGGTGGGAATTAGGCAGGATCTGACACAGTCAGCATGTTAAAGAGGCCCCCAGAACAGAAATAATTTTCAGAATGCATAGAATCAGGGAACAGAACTCATTAGGTTGGACTGACCCTTGAAGGTCATCTTGACCAATCCCCCTACAGTGAGCAGGACATCATTAACTGCAACAGGTTGCTCAGGGCCCCATCAAATTTGACCTTGAATGTCTCCAGGGATGAGGCCTCCACCACAAAGTGCTGTTATTTTTTTCCCCCAATCTCTGCTCTTTCTGCAAGGAAATTTCTCCTCCTGCCAAATTGGTATCTTCTTGCTGTCTACCTTCACTGCTTGCAGATAGTATCTCTGTGTTTGACTGAAGCTCATTAATCACAGAATTGTCAGGGTTGGAAGGGACCTCAAAGATCAGCCAGTTCCAAGCCCCCTGCCATGGGCAGGGACACCTCACACCACAGCAGGTTGCTCACAGCCACATCCAACCTGGCTGCAAAAACCTCCAGGGATGAGGCAATCCCAAGCACTGATATAGGCTGGGTAGCGATTGGCTTGAGAGCAGCCTTGAAGAAAAGGACTTGGGGGTACTGGTGGATGAGAATCTTAACATGAGCCAGCAGCTGACACTAGCAGCCCAGAGAGCAAACCAGATCTTGGGTTGCATGAAGAGGAATGTGGCCAGCAGGTTGAGGAAGGGGATTCTCTGCCTCTACTCCACTATGATGAGAGCCCACCTGGAGTACTGTGTCCAGTTCTGGAGCCTCTGTTACAAGAAGGATCTGGAGGTGCTGAAAAGTGTCCAGAGAAGGGCCATGAGGATGAGCAGAGGGTGGAGCTGCTCTGCTGTGAAGACAGATTGAGGGAGTTGCAGTTGTTCAGTCTAGAGAGGAGAAGGTTCAGGGGAGACCTTCTTGTGGCCTTCCAGGATCTGAAGGGGACCTGCAAGAAAGCTGGGGAGGGACTTTTTAGGGTCTCAGGTAGTAATGGGACCAGGGGAAGTTGAACAAAACCAGAAGCAGGTAGATTCAGATTGGATGTCAGGAAGAAGTTCTTCACTCTAAGGGTGGTGAGACAGCACCAGTTATGCCTATCACTAATTGGCAACCTCAGCTATTCTTTGTTAAATTCATAGGAAATTCTTACACAGATTGTTAGAAATCAGTCTTAGAGAGTTTTCTCTGAAAACTAAAAGTATTTTCTTCACACAATTTGGTTGCTTTAATAAGGGAGAAAACAACCTTTAAGCCCAGGGTGTTGTGACATAGTACATGTGAAACCTAAGACAATCTATGGTTTATCCCAGAATCACTGAAACATTCAGGTTGGAAAAGACCCTCAGGATCACCAAGTCCAACCCAGAACCCTACTCTACAAGACTCATCCTTAAACCATAGCCCCAAACACCATACCCAAAGCACCTTGAAACACAGCCAGGGTTGGTGACTCCACCACCTCCCTGGGCAGCACGTTCCAACGCCTGACCACTCTTGATGGGAAAAAAATTGTTCCTAATGTCCAGTCTAAACCTACCCAAATGCAGCTTGAGGCCCTTCCCTCTTGCCCTGTCACTAATTACCTGTGAGAATTACCTGTGATTTAGGTGTGTGTCTTTAAAATCCCAGGCACTGGGCATCGTGTGCTGTTTGCTCCGAGATATAATCTGCACAGTCAAGGTATTTTCAGTCAGAAGAGCTCTGACTTTGTCAGTGATGAAAACTTTCAAGGTGCAAAACCCCCCAATACCTCATCCTTTACATCAAATAAAGTAAACAGATGATTTATGGCTGGTTATGTGACCTGTCTTGCTGATAATGGAATATTCAAATATCATAGCCTTCCCCATCTGTTCAGGGAACAGCTGTGACTTGGTGCTTGGCATCTGATCTTTGCAACAATTAAATTCTCCTCTTTACATAAGTAACATAGGTGATGATATGGTAGAGGCCAATAAGCTTTTCAAGTGGGTCAGATCAACTGACTGACACAGATGCACTTGAAGCCTGCTCCCAGAACAAGGTAAAGAGCTGAATTCTTCCTGGTCTTGAAGAACTTTTAGGTGCAGAAGGGAACACTGGCATCTGGGGTTTCAAAGATTCAAATCAGCATTCATCAGATGATGAAAATCTCCTCAGTAACATTGACTGCCTTTCAAAAGTGCCTATAACAACCTTGGAAATCACAGAACCACACAGAAACATTCAGGTTGGAAAAGAGCCCCAGGATCACCAAGTCCAACCCACAACACTACAAGGCTCACCCCTAAACCATATCCTCAAGCACCACATCCAAACCACCTTTAAACACATCCAGGGTTGGTGACTCCACCACCTCCCTGGGCAGCACATTCCAATCCCTGACCACTCTGGCTGGGAAAAATGTTTTCCTAATGCCCCTTGGCAAACTGGTTGGAATCTGTGAAATTTCAGCCCTTCCTCTCTCCATTCTGATGTTTGTTAAATTTTCTTCCTTTAATCATTGGCACATATTTCACAGGAGTTTTCAAAATGTTCCAAAGTGAAATCATAGAATCTCAGAATAGGTTGAGGTGGAAGGGACCATGGGCAGAGAAGTGAAATCATAGAATCTCAGAATAGGTTGAGGTGGAAGGGACCATGGGCAGAGAAGTGAAATCATAGAATCTTAGAATAGGTTGAGGTGGAAGGGACCATGGGCAGAGAAGTGAAATCATAGAATCTTAGAATAGGTTGAGGTGGAAGGGACCATGGGCAGAGAAGTGAAATCATAGAATCTTAGAATAGGATGAGGTGGAAGGGACCATGGGCAGAGAAGTGAAATCATAGAATCTCAGAATAGGTTGAGGTGGAAGGGACCATGGGCAGAGAAGTGAAATCACAGAATCTTAGAATAGGGTGAGGTGGAAGGGACCATGAGCAGAGAAGTGAAACCATAGAATCTTAGAATAGGTTGAGGTGGAAGGGACCATGGGCAGAGAAGTGAAATCATAGAATCTTAGAATAGGTTGAGGTGGAAGGGACCATGGGCAGGGACACCTCCCACTGGACCAGTTTGCTCAAAGCTTCATCCAGCCTGGTCTTAAACTCTTCCCAGGGATAAAGCATCCACAGCTTCTCTGGGTGACCCATTCCACCCTCATAGTAAAGAACTTCTTCCTAGTGTCTAACCTAAATCTATCCTGCTCTAGTTCAAAACTATTGCTTCTTGTCCTATTATCACAAGCCCTTGTAAAAAGTTCCTCCCCAGCTTTCCTGTAGCCCTCTTCAGGTGCTGGAAAGCCACTGTAAGGCCTCCCCAGAGCCTTCCCTTCTCCAGGCTGAACAGACTCAAATCCCTCAACCTGTCCTCATAGGAGAGGGACTCCAGCCCTCTGATCACCTTTGCGGCCCTCCTCTGGACCCTCTCCAATAGCTCCATGTCCTTCTTCTGCTGAGGACTTCAGAGCTGGACACAGTACTCCAGGTGGGGTCTCACCAGAGAAGAGCAGAGGGGCAGCATCACCTTCTTGGACCTGTGGGTCACAAATCTTTTCATGCAGCCCAGGACACAGTTGGCTTTTTGGGCTGCCAGCACACCTTGTCAGCCCATGTCAAGCACCTCATCACCCAGCACCCCTAAGTCCTTCTCTGCAGGGTTGCTTTCAATTCACACTTTGTGCAGCCTGTATTTGTGGAGCCTGCTGATAGCACTTTGCATCGTGGAGAACTAAGTGGTTTAAGTGTTGTTGACATTGTAAGCAGCTTGGCAGTGCTCAGAAACCTCAAGTGTTTCAAATGCCTGCTTTCTGCAAACCCTAAAACTGAGTTTTCTCTGCAACCTTGTGCAAAAATTTCTCTCTACACAAATCTCAGGCTATGGAGTGTCTCAATGAGAAAAGGAACATTTTTGTTATCATCATTCCTTTGCAATACGTATTATAGAATAATAGAATCATAGAATCAACTAAGTTGGAAGAGACCTCCATGATCATCCAGTCCAACCTATCACCCAGCCCTAGCCAATCAACCAGACCATGGCACCAAGTGCCTCATCCAGGCTTCTCTTGAACATCTCCAGGGATGGGGACTCCACCACGTCCCTGGGCAGCACATCCCAATGGCAAATCTCTCTCTCTGTGAAGAACTTCCTCCTAACATCCAGCCTAGACCTCCCCTGGCACAACTTGAGACTGTGTCCTCTTGTTCTGGTGCTGGCTGCCTGGGAGCAGAGCCCAATCCCCACCTGGCTACAACCTCCCTTCAGGTAGTTGTAGAGAGCAATGAGGTCAGCCCTGAGCCTCCTCTTCTCCAGGCTAAACACCCCCAGATCCCTCAGCATCTCCTCACAGGGCCTCATATCATCCTTGCCCTTGGTCTTGTTGACCCTCCTGAGGTTGGTTTGTGCCCACCTCTCCAGCCTGTCCAGGTCCCTCTGGATGGATCCCTTCCCTGCAGCCTGTCTGCTGCACCACACAGCTTGGTGTCAGCAGCAAACCTGCTGGGGGTGTACTCAATGCCTCTGTCCATGGCACCAACAAAGATGCTGAACCAGAAGGATTATTTGAAGTCCATTTTTGAAGGGAATGCTAAGAATTCAGTCAAACAACCCCAGACAGCTAAAGCATATTCCTGTAATATAATATTTCAGCTAACAACTCCAATGGAACAAACCCAACAGTCTTCTTCAGGACTGTATGGGGAACTAATACCTTTGATTCTTCTGCAAACATCTGATTTTCATGTGAATACTCACAATCCTTGAAAGACCAAGCAAGTAAAGAATACCCAAGGGTATGCATGGGAAGCTTTTTAAGAACCTGAATGTCTTAATTGAATGTTGTTGCAGTCCTATTAAGCTGAACAATAGTGTTAATTACACAGGGTTCTAGGTAGACTATTTTTTTTTTCATCTGTTATATTATATTAACCTGGTTGTATTAAAAGAGGAACTGTTCCTGCTGTCATTAGCATTTCAGAATGGTGTTGTGAGGTATGCAAGTACAAAGAAGTCTATATTTAGAATAACCCTGTGAAAAAAAGCTCCAAATAAAAAGAAGTTTTACTGTTTCCATTGGTAGGAGGGAATGCAGGGCCTCAGATGAATGATCAGTTGTGATAGACTGGATTCATAGAGTGTTAGGGGTTGGAAGGGACCTCAAAAGCTCATCCAGTCTACCCCCAATGTCAGACAAGGATCACCAAGAGCAGGTCACACAGGAACCTGTCTAGATGGGTTGGAAGGGACATCAAAAGCTCATCCAGTCCACCCTAACTTCCAGAACAGGATCACCTACAGTAGGTCACAGAGAAATATGCCCAGGTGGGATAGGGCAAGGGGCAATGGATATAAACTGCAGCACAGGAGGTTCCACCTCAACAGGAGGAGGAACTTCTTCACTGTGAGACTCACAGAGCACTGGAACAGGCTGCCCAGAGAGGTTGTGGAGTCTCCTTCTTTGGAGCCTCTCCAGCCCTGTCTGGATGTGTTGCTGTGTGCCCTGTGCTGGATTCTCTGGTCCTGCTCTGGCAGGGGGTTGGACTGGAAGATCTCCAGGGGTCCCTTCCAACCCCTAACATCTTGAGACCCTGTGAAATTTAAGGGTGAACCAGTTTCATCAAAGTGATAAATCTTGGACCCAGGATAACTATGATAACTGTGATGTAAAGATGGGTGTGGAAACCATCTAGAGGTGCAGAAAAGGCTTCTGTGAGTCCTCTGTATCATAAATTACCATGAACTCACTCACTACACTGCTTAATAAACTGAATGAAACAAGGAAAAATGTGGAGAGGGCTTCTGTGTTAGTGGGAGAAAGTAAATTGTTTGTTTGTTTTTCTTTTTACAACTCCTTTCATTTTTCTTTTTAAACCACTTTCCTTCCTGTTATGTGTCCCTTACCACAAGAGAGGGACAAATTAAATGTTTAAATGCTATCTGGACCAGCTCACCTGGGAGATTTGCCTCAGCCAATACAACACATCTTGCAGTGTTGCTAACTTGCATTACTTGTGTTGTAATTGAGACATCTGCTAAGATGAAAAGCCCCTGCAGAAATCTGTTTATCTGCTATTTTTAGGATCTCAGGTAGTGACAGGACTGGGGGGAATGGAACAAAGCTGGAAGTGGGGAGATTCAGACTGGATGTTAGGAAGACGTTGTTCCCCATGAGAGTGGTGAGAGCCTGGAATGGGTTGTGCAGGGAGGTGGTTGAGGCCCCATCCCTGGAGGTGTTTGCAGCCAGGCTGGATGAGGCTGTGGCCAGCCTGCTGTAGTGTGAGGTGCCCCTGCCCATGGCAGGGGGGTTGGAACTGGCTGATCCTTGTGGTCCCTTCCAACCCTGACTGATTCTATGATTCTATGATTCTATGATTCTATGATTCTATGATTATATTTGTCTTCTGATGACTTCTCCACTTCTTCTCCTTCCAACTGGAGATGCTCAAAGGCAGCCACATCGTATTGAAACCAAGGAACCCACCAACTACAGAGAATTTTGTCTATACACTCCAAATAGTATCATAGGATCACATAATGGTCAGGGTTGGTAGGGACCTCAAGGCTCAACCAGTCCCAACCCCCCTGCCATGGGCAGGGACACCTCACACTACAGCAGGTTGCTCACAGCCACCTCCAGCCTGGCTGCAAAAACCTCCAGGGATGAGGCTTCCACCACCTCGCTGGGCAACCTCTGCCAGTGCCTCATCACCCACATGGGGAAGAACTTCTTCCTAGCATCCAACCTGAATCTACCCATTTCTATTTTTGCTCCATTCTCCCTGGTCCTATAATTCCCTGACACCCTAAACTGTCCCTCCCCATCTTTCCTGTAGTCTGCTTTCAGATCCTGGAAGGCCACAAGAAGGTCACCTCAGAGCCTTCTCTTCTCCAGACTGAACAGCCCCAACTCTCTCAGGCTGTCTTCATAGCAGAGGTGCTCCAGCCCTCTGCTCATCCTGGTGGCCCTTCTCTGGACACCTTCCAGCATGTCCATATCGCTCTTGGAACAAAGGCTCCAGAACTGGATGCAGTACTCCAGGTGTGGTCTGAGCTGAGTGGAGCAGAGGGGGAGAATCCCCTCCCTGGCCCTGCTGGCCACACTTCTCCTGCTGCAGCCCAGGCTCTGCTTGGCTCTCTGGGCTGCAAGTGCTCACTGCTGGCTCCTGCTGAGCTTCTCCTCCACCAGCCCCCCCAAGGCCTTTTCTTCAGGGCTGCTCTCCAGCCAGTCCCTGCCCAGCCTATAGCAGTGCTTGGGATTGCCTTGACCCAGCTGCAGGACCTTGCACTTGGTCTTGTTGAACTTCATGACCTTGGCTTGGTCACACCTCTCCAGCCTGTCAAGATTCCTCTGATAATTTAAACTGTGCTGATTTGCTGTTGTGCAACTGCAATCTTGTTTTCTCTTAGCTGCATTTTTCCCCCACTTTTAATTTTCTGCTCTGTCTTTCAAAACAAAGAGTCCTTCCAAAACACAAAATCCACCCCCTCCCCCAAATGCCACTTGTTTATTATTGCAAAAGGACAGTGACAGCATCATGCCAAGATCTGATGTTTGCTCAGAAATAATATTTACTGGGAGGGTTAAAAGGTTTTTTTTTTTCCTTTTTTTTTTTTTTTTCTCTGAATAGTTTCCATCTAAAGTCTTTCTAGGCAAATTCTTTAAAAGGGTTCTAATTCCTGCTTTGGCCAATGAAAAACAAACACATAATGTCAATAGGCATGAAAAAAAAATAAAATAAATAATAAAACCCCCACAATTTCCAGACAGCAGAACCTGTGGAAATAAAAACAAAACAAAACAAAACAAAGCATTTCAGCAGGCAAGAAGGGAGAAGGCAGTTAAAAACCACTCAAAAATGGAAGTGAAATCAGTGGGGCCTGATAATCAGCAATGCATTAGAGCCATTTAGCACAGGGGCCTGATTCCAGAAACTGGAATGCCATGCTGCTGGAGTCCTGGATGAATGAAAAATGCAGGATCAGACCACAAGGATTGAAACTGGTGGATATGCATGATGCCTGTCATCAGGAGTTTGGAAGTCTGTCAGACCCCCTGAAAGGCTATGAAAGCCCTCTCCCAGGCTATCTTGCCAACACATCTACAAGTCTCACTCAGCAGCAGTAGAAGCAATGAATAATTTAGAATAATAAATCCTCCCCTGCCTGTTCAAACTGGAGGAGCAGAACCTGCGAGTAAAGGTTGCCTGATGCACAATCACAGAATGTTAGAGGTGGTAAGGGACCTCCAAAGATCATTGAGTCCAATCCCCCCTGCCAGTCACCCAGGAT
Source organism: Indicator indicator (assembly GCF_027791375.1). Taxonomy (NCBI): domain Eukaryota; kingdom Metazoa; phylum Chordata; class Aves; order Piciformes; family Indicatoridae; genus Indicator; species Indicator indicator. Next base: position 2,275,804 of record NC_072015.1, read on the forward strand.
CACCCAGGGCAGTCCATGCAGGAATGTATCCAGGTGGGGTTGGAAAGGCTCCAGAGAAGGAGACTCCACAACTTCTCTGGGCAGCCAGGGCTCTGTCACACTCACTGTAAAGAAGTTTCTCCTCATGCTGAGCTGATATCTTCTGTGTTCCAGTTTCTATCTATTGTTCCTTGGCTTATTGCTGTGCACCACCCAAAAGAGCCTGGCCCCCTCCCCTTGACACCCACCCCTCAGCTATTAGAATCATAGAATCATAGAATCAGTCAGGGTTGGAAGGGACCACAAGGCTCAGCCAGTTCCAACCCCCCTGCCGTGGGCAGGGACACCTCACACTACAGCAGGCTGGCCACAGCCTCATCCAGCCTGGCTGCAAACACCTCCAGGCATGGGGCCTCAACCACCTCCCTGGACAACCCATTCCAGGCTCTCACCACTCTATTGATAGACATTGATCAGATCCCTCTCAGTCTTCTCTTCTCCAGACTAACCACCCCCAGGGCTCTCAGTCTCTCTTCACAGGGGAGATGCTCAAGTCACCAAATCATCCTTGTGGCTCTCCCTTGGATTCTCTCCAGCAGGTCTCTGGGGATTTCCAAATTGGACACAGGATTGCAGCTGTCTCAGCAGTGCAGAGCAGAGGAGGAGAAGAATCTCCCTAGCCCTGCTAGGAAGTGCCAAGGAAATCCACTTGAGACCACTCAATAGAAAAATAAATAGGGAAGAGCAGTTATTGTGCAGTAGAGTGCTTGTATGCAAAAATATAATCAAATTCCTATCAAACACTGACTTTTTACAAGGGCTTGTTGAGATAGGAGAAGAGGGAATGGACTGAAGCTTGAGGAGGACAGATTTAGACTGGAGATTAGGAGGAAATTCTTCACAGTGAGGGTGGAGAGACACTGGAATAGGTCGCCCAGGAAGGTTGTGGATGCTCCCTCCCTGAAGGTGTTCAAAGCCAAATCAGAGAAGGCCTTGAGCTACCTGGTCTAGTGGAAGGTGCCTCTGCTCCTGGCAGGGGGTTTGGAACTAAATGATCTTTAAGGTTCCTTCCAACCCAAACCATTCTCTGAATCAGTCATGAAAAGAGAATCATGAGAGTCCTGAGCTCTCCGAAAAATCTGTGTGTGAAAACCCAGAGACCTTTCAGAATGCTGTGTGCTGGAAAGCCATGCCTCTGTCTATTGCTTTATTACTCTTTTGTTGTTGTTGTTGGTTTTTTCCAAGTCCCAAATGGGCTATTATGGCCTCAAATCACAGCTCTTCCCAACTTTCTGAACATCATCCATTTTCCCCCCATCCTGGATATATACTTGTATGTGGGAAACTTTCTAAAACTCTGTAAAGAAAGGCTTAAAATAAGAACTCCTTTAAAGATCAGCAAGGACTAGAGACCAAGGAGTGAAGTCTCTGTTAGTTGCCTCACCTGCTGTGACACTGAGAACTTTCTATTCTGCTATGTTGCTCGAGCTGGCAGGAGAGCTACTGCTGGAAAGGACTTCACACAGCAAGAGGCACACTGAGGTTGGTGGCAAAATACCCAGGAGTGATGTGGAGCAACCCTACTTCAGTCAAGGGAGTTAATCTGAGACATTGATGTTGTTGCTGGGAAATAGCAGAGCTGGTACTGCATGAAATAAAGTCCAACAGTAAAAGTGGTGTCTTAAATAGGGTTTGACTTTTCAAGATTTAAAGGCTTAAAGCCCAGAGAGCAGAACCAGTTTCTCAGACAGAGTCAGTGGAAGGAAATGAGACTTCCAGAAAAGAAGAGAAAAAAAAAAAAAAAAAAAAACACAACAACAAAACAAGCAACAAAAAAGCTCAGTTCTAAACCAGATCAGATTAAACATGGATTGCTCTTGTTCATAATGATTCTTTGGACTCCTAATACTTAGTAAGAATGATTCTTTGGACTCCTAATACTTCACAGTCTCACAGAATATCAGAGGTTGGAAGGGACCATCATCATGGTCCTCAACATGAGGAGAAACTTCTTTACTATGAGGGTGCTGGAGCCCTGGAGAAGGTTGCTCAGAGAGGTTGTGGAGTCTCCCTCTCTGGAGACTTTCAAAGCCAACCTGGACATATTCCTCTGGAACCTTCCTTACGTGATCCTGGTTTAGCAGGGGGGTTGGACTGGATGATCTTTTGAGGTCCCTCCCTAAGCTTCTGTGATTCTGTGACCTAACCTATTACAAAATACCAAGCACAGAGGTTGTCTCATTTAGAGTCAGAACAAAACAAATGTTTAAATCACCCAACTCCTTATGGAGTTGAAATTCTGCTGCCAACACCCTGTTGGGTGGATCAGAACTAGCCAAGACATTAGTCTTGGTAATTTCTTCAGACCTCTGGAACATCCTGGCTGACTCTTCAGAACAGTTGGTGGCTCCTCCACTTTTGCTCTTCTTCAGAATCAGGTTAAGGATCAGAAGATGCTGGCAGCCCAGTGAGTTCAGGGGCAGGATATTGCCATCAATTTTGCCTTCATGATTAAGCCCCATGGCTGCTGGGAATATTTGGTGTACAGGCAAGAAAATAAAAAGATTATTCTTTAAAGCAACAGCAAGAGTGGATGCAGCTAGAGAAAGGTACATTAGAAGTGCAGTATCATAGAATCATAGAAGCCTTTTGGTTGGAAAAGACCTTTAAGATCCCCAAGTCCAACCATTCTCTAACTGCCATGTCTGATGCTAAACCATATCCCTCAGCACCACATCTCTGTGTCTTTTAAGCATTCCAAGGGATCATTTTCTTTATTCTCCTTCAGAATCTTGTAATTTGCAAAGGTACACAAGACAAGCATCAGACCTACAGGACTAACCACTAGATAAATTGCAAAGAATATGCACAGGATTTATTCCCACTGGAGGCAATAAGAAGAGCTTGAGCCTGATGGAAAATGGACATGGAATGTGTCATGTCCTTAACACTGCAGGCCTGCAACAGCTTCCCACAGCAGCCTGCAGCACAAAGCTCGAAGGCAAAGAAAAGCTGACTCTGGATTGGCAAGGCTGTAGGATGAGGAGAAATGAGAAAGCACCAACCCCAAGATCTTTTTGAGCATAGAATCATAGAATAGACTCACAGAATGGTCTGGGTTGGGAGGGACCACTGAAGGTCATCCACTCCAAACACCTCTGCAGTCAGCAGGGACATCCTCAACTAGATCAGGTTGCCCACAGCCCTTTTGAGCTTCACTTTGAATATCTGTAGGGATGGAGCCTCAACTACCTCCCTGGGCAACCTCTTCCAGTGTTCCACCACCCTGATACACTATATATCATTTTATACCTAGCTAAAAGAGACGTTATATAGCTCTCTGTGAAGCTGATACCACACTGCAAGGAGAATTCATCCACATCACTAAATTGTCTTAATTTTCTGTTTTTGTTGTTTCTTTGGGGTTTTATTGCAGTCTTTCTGCTCTTCTGTGTACTCTGTGCACCATCTAGATACAGAATTTAAACTTCTTTTTTTTTTTTCTTGTTTTAAAATGTATTTACAAAGAAGTGAAATTTCTGTCAGCTTATTTTTTTTTCTTTTTTTTTTAACAGGTCACTGGAATCAAATTATTAATGGCATGATGGTGACTTAAAATCCTCAACCTGTTAGCTTTGATGACAATGCACACTGAAGAGAGCTAATGGTAGACTTCAACACAATTCTCACAGACATCAGAGATGTGTGAATCACTAACTCATGCTTTATGTGCTGTTGCACCAGGTACTATCAAGCAAAAAAATAGGGTCTCCAAACACTTGATATGCAAAAAGATGTTGTCCTTGACAACAAGAGCAAACTGGGGATAGCAGTGTAGGGAATCTCTTCAAAGTGATTCATTCATCCCTCTATGGAAATGGAGTTTGCTCCTAAATGCTTAGCTGCTAAGAGGCACCTTTGCTCCCAATCCATTGCTATTAAGAGGATCCTTTTCACCTCGCTTATGGGTAGGATTTTTTTTTTACACTGGAAGAAGGCAAAAAAAAATTCACTGACACTTGGAACATTCCTTCAAACAACATGGCTACAGTTCAAGGACAGGGAACTGCTTGAAAGCATCCAGTGCAGAGTCATAGAGATGATTAAGAGAGTGGAACATCCTCCTTGTGAGGAAAGGCTGAGGGAGCTGAGGGCTCTTTAGCTTGGAGAGGAGGAGCTTGAGAGGTGACCTCATACATGTTGATGGGAAGGGCAGTGTCTGGAGCATGGAGCCAGGCTCTGCTCAGTGATGTCTAATGATAGCAGGAGAAGAGGAGGTTCCAGATGAACACAAGGAAAAACTTTTTCACTCTGAGAGTGCTGGAGCCCTGGAGCAGGTTTCCCAGAGACGTCGTGGAATCTCTGTCTCTGGAGATATTCAAAACCCACCTGGATGAATTCCTGTGTAACCTACTCTGATCCTGCTCTGGCAGGGGGGATTGGACTGGATGATCTTTCAAGGTCCCTTCCAACCCTTAATGTTCTGTGTTACTACAGGTAGAAAATATTTTCTAGCTTGACTTTACCATGCCCCATCTCTGGAGGTTTTTGCAGCCAGGCTGGAGGTGGCTGTGAGCAACCTGCTGTGGTGTGAGGTGTCCCTTCCCATGGCAGGGGGGTTGGAACTGGCTGAGCCTTGAGGTCCCTTCCAACCCTGACAATTCTGTGATTCTATGTTGCTTCTTGCTCAGCTTTGCTGCTTTGTGTCTAGCTGTGCCTTCTTTCTGTTTCAGAATTTGGTTTGGGTTTTGCTTGGTTTTCTTGTTGTTGTTGTCATAAACAATGTGGGGGTTTATGGCTGCATCTTAACTAAATGGCTCTTAAAAAGAAATGAATAGAATTGATGGAGAAGTTTGTAACAGCTGCTGGAATAGCTTCTCAGCTAATAACTGTCAGGTAGATATGACTTTGTGCACAGCTCAGAACACTTTTAAGCTGCTATAATTATTTAGCAAACAAAATAGAAGGGCTTGATGGTGTTAAGTGCTGCTGCTGCTCCTCCTCCTGCTGCTGCTGCTTTCAGGTCTACTAATATTTATTAGAATGACTTTATGTGAAGCAAGTCCAGGCCCCTCAATGTCTCAGCCAGCCAGCATTTAATCCCTTTAGAGAAAACACAACCTGTGACATGCAGCATGCATGAATAAACAAGATGCTTGGCAAATGTTGCTTCTTTCCTGCTTCATTAACTGCTGTCCTCTAAAGGGACTGCTGGGCTTACTTAGGAGCTGCTCAATTTATAATGGCTTCAGGTATCTGGACAGGTTGAGGGAGCTGGGGCTGTTCAACCTGGAGAAGAGAAAGATCTCCCCCTCTACTCTGCTCTGCTGGAACCCCACCTGGAACTCAGTTTCCAGTTCTGGAGCCTCTGTTCCAGGAAAGCTCTGGAGGTGCTGGAAGATGTCCAGAGAAGGGCCACGAGGGTGAGCAGAGGGATGGAGTTTCTCTGCTATGAGGACAGACTGAGAGAGTTGGGGTTCACTCTCAAGAAGAGAAGGCTCCAAGGTGCCCTTCTTGTGGCCTTCCAGGATCTGAAGGGGGCTACAAGAAAGCTGGGGAGGGACTTTTTAGGGTGTCAGGTAGGGATGGGATCAGGGGGAATGGAGCAAAACTAGAAGTGGGTAGATTCAGAATGGATGTTAGGAAGAAGTTCTTCCCCATGAGGGTGGTGAGAGACTGGCAGAGGTTGCCCAGGGAGGTGGTGGAAGCCTCATCCCTGGAGGGTTTTGCAGCCAGGCTGGATGTGGCTGTGAGCAACCTGCTGTGGTGTGAGGTGTCCCTGCCCATGGCAGGGGGGTTGGGACTGGCTGAGCCTTGAGGTCTCTTCCAACCCTGACAATCTATTATTCCCATTTCCTCTATTTACAGAAAAAAAACCTGATTCTGAAGATCCTCTTACCTCCTCCCCACACCTTTAAATACTGTTGAACGCTTTTTGTACCTCTCTTTGGTGGCAGTTGTGGAGTAGGGGAAGAGCTGTAATTAAGTCTTCAGTTGAGATCACACAAAACACAGGTACCATGGCATGAAATATCAAATGAGAAGGCATACAGCATGTGTGCTTTTTGTGCTGGTTTATTTTTGAGGTTCTAATTGGAGGCTGCCAAGTCAGAGACAACTTCACAATATGTCTAAGCTCAATATATCATTAGATCCTTTCCTTTCTGTGATGTAGGTTCTTGCTCACAGAAGTAAAAAAGGAAAAAGAAGCCAAGTGAAGAGGGGATTTCAAAATGTGGTAACCTGCCTTTCCCAGCTTCCAGAGAAATATTAAATCCAATAATAATTAACCATTTGCATTTATTCAGGCTGAAATGTATTTTTTTTTCATATTTATTATGGGTGGACCTCCGTAACGTTCACCTCATCTATGAGAGAACTTTGCATGCTAAATGCCAGTCCACAGAGAAATTCTGTGAGCAGATCACAGGATCACAGGATGTTAGGGATTGGAAGGGACCTCTGAAGATCACTGACCCCAACTCCCCTGCCAGAGCAGGACCAGAGAATCCAGCACAGGGCACACAGGAACACATCCAGATGGGTCTTGAAAGTCTCCAGAGAAGGAGACTCCACAACCCCTCTGGGCAGCCTGTTCCAGTGCTCTGTGAGCCTCCCAGTGAAGAATTTCCTCCTCCTGTTGAGGTGGAACCTCCTGTGCTGGAGTTTAGATCCATTTCCCCTTGTTCTATTACAAGGTTCAAGTGAGCAGAGCTTGCCCCCTCCCTCTTGACCCCTAGCCCCAGATGTTTATAAACATTTATTAAATCCCCTTTCAGTCCTCTCTTCTCCATAGCATTTAGACCAGCATCTTGAAAATTCATGAGCTGTAGGTTGCTGGCCTTCATTCTGTGATGTCTTCCTGCCTGTAGATGTCTTGCTGGATGCCAGAGAACTCTAGTTCAGCAAGTCCAACCTATCACCCAAGACCAGCTAATCGACTAACCCACGGCACTAAGTGCCTCAGCCAGTCTGATTTTAAACACTTCCAGGGGTGGTGACCCCACCACCTCCCTGGGCAGCACATCCCAATGGCAAATCTCTCTTTCTGGGTAGAATTTCTTCCTGACACCCAGCCTAAACCTCCCCTGGTGCAGCTTGAGACTGTGTCCTCTCCTTCAAGCAGTGATTGCCTGGGAGAAGAGACCAACCCCATTGTAAAGAGCAATGAGGTCTGCCCTGAGCCTCCTCTTCTCCAGGCTAAACACCCCCAGCTCCCTCAGCCTCTCCACATAGGGTTTGTGTTCCAGACCCCTCACCAGTTTTGTTGACCTTCTCTGGACACCTTGCAGTACCTCAACATCTCTCTTGAATTGAGGAGCCCTGAACTGGACACAGGACTCAAGGTGTGCCCTGAGCAGTGCTGAGCACAGGGCAGAATAATCTCCCTTGTCCTGCTGGCCACACCATTCCTGATGCAGGCCAGGATGCCATTGGCTCTCCTGGCCACCTGGGCACACTGCTGGCTCATGTTCAGCTACTATCACCCAGCACCCCCAGGTCCCTCTGTGCCTGGCTGCTCTCCAGCCACCCTGTCCCCAGCCTGTAGCACTGCTTGGATTTCTGTGATTCTGTTTTTTTATTGGCTACTTTTAGTTCTATATTGTGGAAGATTAAGTGTTGAACAAGAAGAAATTTGAGCTACTGTGTTGAGTTACTGTCATGTAGTGTGAAGTGGGGAAAGAGAGAAGAGTGGAATGTGGTGCATGTGTTGATAACTAAAGAAAGAGTTTTACACTTGGGAGCTGTTTGTCACATTGGTTCTGCTTAAAACTAATGATATGGCAGAAGATAGATTTCCATACAAATGTGTCTCAGAAGTCTGACTCAAAGTGCAGTCATTTGAACCAAAATGCTTTTAATAAGCTGATTGGATTCCATAATTGTTTTCCTGTGGTGATATTCAGTGTCTAAGTCAAAACTTGGGGTTTGGTTTTGGTTTTTTTTTTTCCTTTCTCTTCCTCCCTCATCCTCCTACTGCCAGCTCCTCAAACTCAGCATGCTCTCTGAATGCTGTGACACATTCATTTTGTCCCTTAACACCTCAAGCTGGAGGGAGGATCAGAAACCACTGAGCAACCTTTCTGGTGGTGAAACCTCTTTCTCCCTCTTTCATAGTTATTTGGGCAAGATGTGGTAGCTTCAGGCTGTGCCTTTAAAATGGTTTCACAGATCTTGAGCAGAAAGTAGTGGAACATACATAAATCACTGTTGGGTGTCAAAAGGAAAATAAAGATAATTCTAAACATTGGAGAGATATCTACAATAAGGTTTGGTTCCCAACACAATTTCTCTCTCTCTTCTCACTTCTTCACTCTGGGAGAGACTAACTTGTTTCTTCTTCACCTTGGCTTCATTCTTGTGACTGCTATTAACTTCTCTGCTTCTGTCTCTTGGCCCTTTTGTACTGGGGGGTAGGGGAGGAGGCAGGGAAGGGAGAAGCTGTGGCAGCTCCCCTGGTCTTTGGTCAGGGAGGTCCTTGTGTTGTTCATTAATTGTCAATCCCTGTAAATATTGCAAATATTGTATATTTTGTACATATTCATTGCATTCTGTTGTAGGTTGTAGCTCTGCTTGTAAATACAGCTTTCATTTGCTTCCAAGTGAACTGCTCTGGCAAAGTTAATGTCAGGGGGGAAATTTTCAATCCACCACACAAGTGGTCAGGGGAATAAACTTACAGACTTTGTTTGGGTTTGTTTTGCCTTGCTGTAAACTAAACAGCTGCAGCCAAGTCTCAGCTTCATCCTGTTTCAGCTGAGCTCCAGCTGTCTTCTCTACAAAGCAGATGGCTGGTGTGGAGATACACACCTGGCTTGCAGCTATCAAACACTTCAGCATGGGGCAGGATCATATCAATTGGGAGGTGTTAAGAGCACTGCAGGTGAGAGAGACACAGGGGAAATTCCTTCCAAATTCCTGCCTCCCTTCCAAATCCTCCCTCCTTCCCTTCCTCCCTTCCTCCCTTCCTCCCTTCCTCCTTCCTCCCTTCCTTCCTTCCTTCCTTCCTTCCTTCCTTCCTTCCTTCCTTCCTTCCTTCCTTCCTTCCTTCCTTCCTTCCTTCCTTCCTTCCTTCCTTCCTTCCTTCCTTCCTTCCTTCCTTCCTTCCTTCCTTCCTTCCTTCCTTCCTTCCTTCCTTCCTTCCTTCCTTCCTTCCTTCCTCCCTTCCTTCCTTCCTCCCTTCCTTCCTTCCTTCCTTCCTTCCTTCCTTCCTTCCTTCCTTCCTTCCTTCCTTCCTTCCTTCCTTCCTTCCTTCCTTCCTTCCTTCCTTCCTTCCTTCCTTCCTTCCTTCCTTCCTTCCTTCCTATTTTCGAAAATCCTTCCTTCCAAATTCCTCCTTTCCAAATCCATTCCTTTATTCCAAATTCCTTCCTTCCAAATTCTTTCCTTTCAAATTAATTCTTGTCTTCCAAAATCCTTCCTTCCAAATTCCTTCCTTCATTCCAAATTTCTGCCTTCCTTGCAAATTTCTTATTTCCTTCCAAATTCTTTTCTTTCCTTCTTCCTTCCAAGTTCTTTCCTTCCAAATGTCTTCCTTCCTTCCAAATTCCTTCCTTCTTCCAAATGTCTTCCTTCCTTTCAATTCCTTTCTTCTGTCATTCCTTCTAAATCCATTCTTTTCTTCCAAATTCTTTCCTTCCAAATTCCTTTCTTCCTTCCTTCCAAATTCTTGCCTTCCAAATTAAGTATTTTCTTCTAAATTCCTTCCTTCCTTTCAAATTCTTTTCTTCCTTCCTTCCAAATTTCTTCCTTCCTTCTAAATTCCTTCATTTCTCCCAAATTCTTTCCTTCCAAATTCCTTCATTTCTCCCAAAGTCTTTCCTTCCAAATTCCTTCATTCTTTGTTCCTTCCTTCCTGCCTCCCTGCATTCTTTCCAAATTCCTTCCTTCCAAATGCCCTTCCTTCCTGTCTTCCTTCCTTCTTTAAAGGGCAATGTATGCCTGCAACTAATTAAAACTCTTCAGATCTGCTTAGAGTTTTCTTTTTGCAAAGGGCTAAAGGTGTAGCCTATACTGATTTGGGTTCAGAAAAGCAGAGGTGGAAGTCTTCACTTAAATGTATCAAACAGGGAACAATTTTAGAGGAAATTAATAGAGGAAGAAAATGCAGGGAATTTAGTCAGTAGAAATGGGTAGATTCAGATTGGATGTTAGGAAGAAGTTCTTCCCCATGAGGGTGGTGAGACACTGGAAGAGGTTGCCCAGGGAGGTGATGGAAGCCTCATCCCTGGAGGTTTTGAAGGCCAGGCTGGAGGTGGCTGTGAGCAACCTGCTGTGGTGTGAGGTGTCCCTGCCTATGGCAGTGGGATTGGAACTAAATAATCTTTGTGGTTCTTTCCAACCCTGACTTATTCTATGATTCTATGATCTCTGTTGCTGAATACTTGGGATTAATAGTGCAGACCTCCATTTCAAGCTTTAAGTTATGATTTTAGAGTTTCTAACTGTAAAGTGTCACAACTCTAAATAAGAAGTTGAAAAGACAAGATGAAATTGGCCAGTCCTTCACAGGATCACAGAGTGGTAGGGGTTGGGAGGGACATCCTCAGGTCACCCAGAGCAACCATCCTGCCAGAGCAGGATCACCCAGGGCAGCTCACACAGGAACACATCCAGGCTGGTTTTGAGTGTCTCCAGAGTAGGAGACATTCAAGGGGGGTTTGGAACTAGATGAACCTTGAGGTCCTTTCCAACCTTAACAATTCTGTGATTCTGTGCTTCTATCTCTGTTCCCCTACTGAATAACAGGAGGGTGCTAGTAGCTTACCACAGCTGCATCTTTTCTTACCAAATCATTGCAGAGGATGATAACAAGCCTGATATTTTTTTTCTCTTGGTATGGATTTCTAGCCTCATTGGAGGATGGCTGTTACACTCACACAAAGACTAGGATAATTGATTTGCTTGCCTAAAAGACCAGATGAGCAGCATCATTTTAGGGTGGGTTGTTTGTTGTTTAGCTTTTTATTTTTCAGCATAAATGTGCTTCATCTTTGGCCTGCAGGACTTCCTGGCAAGGAGGATTACTACATTAGGAATAACCAACTAAAGAAAGAGTCACTGCTGCTAAATTATTATTCTACATGCAGAGATAAAGTCCCAGCCATGTCTATAAGTTAGATGGAAAATGACAGGTCTGCACTGAAACAAGCCTAAGCTCTGGAAACCAGTATTGATCTCCAGTCAGTAAGCACGCTTAGACTTTTATTGTCTGCTGAGATAAAGGCTACAGACAGATCTTATTATCTTTCCATTTCTATCTCCAGTTGCTCATTACTTCTCATCAGCTGAAAATTACCATGGGACTTTTATTTTGGTGGTGGGGGGAGGGCTGTGAGTTGTGATGAGGTCTCTGAGAAAAAAAAAAATCTCCACCAAATTGAATCAAGCCACTTGCATAAGCTAAAAAGGAGGTGTTTGGGGCATTTGTTTCTCAGAATACTATGTTCACTGTCTTGCCTGAACAACTTGGATGGTAGGAAGAAGTTTGTCACCATGAGGGTGGTGAGACACTGCAATAGGTTGCCCAAGGAGGTGGTGGAAGCCTCATCCCTGGAGGTTTTGAAGGCCAGACTGGAGGTGGCTGTGAGCAACCTGCTGTGGTGTGAGGTGTCCCTGCCCATGGCAGGGGGGTTGGAACTGGATGATCCTTGAGGTCCCTTCCAACCCTAACAATTCTATGATTCTAACTGAGGAAGGGTAGAACTGTGAAGTCTTTCACTGGAGGAATGGTAACAGAAAGGTGATGAGGGAGAAGACAGAAGCACTTGATCAAAAAACTGTGTTGCAATTAGAGTATTGATCCAGGACTTGAGTATAGGGCAAGTGTAGAGTCTTACATCTGGGAAAGAACAACTCCATGGACCAGTATAGGTTGGGGACTGACCTGGTGGAAAACACTGCAGAGGAGAAGGACCTGAGGGGTCATGGTGGACAGAAGGATGACCATGAGCTAGCAGTGTGCCCTTGTGGCCAAGAAGGCAAATGGTATCCTGGGGTGGATTAGAAGCATTGTGGTTAGTAGGTCAACAGAGTTTCCTCTCCCCCTATTCTGCCCTGGTGAGGCCACATCTGGAATATTGTGTCCAGTTCTGAGCCCCTCAGTTCAGGAAAGGCCTCAGAAAGAGTCCAGCACAGTGCCACAAAGATGCTGAAGGGAGTAGAACAGCTCCCTGCTGAGGAAAGGCTGAGGGGGCTGAGGGCTCTTTAGCTTGGAGAGGAGGAGACTGAGGAGTGACCACATTCATGTTTATAAAGATGTGAAGGGCAATGGCAGGAGGACAAAGTCAGGCTCTGCTGAGTGATGTCCAATGGGACAAGAGGAAATGGGTGCAAGCTGGAACATAGAAGGTTCCATGTGAACTTAAGGAAAAACTTCTTCCCTGGGAGGGTGCCAGAGCCCTGGAACAGGCTGCCCAGGGGGTTTGTGGAGTCTCCCTCTCTGGAGATATTCCAAACCCACCTGGATGTGCTCCTCTGTGATCTGCTCGAGGTGATCCCACTCTGGCAGGGGGGTTGGACTGGATTTGCTTTTGAGGTCCTTTCCCATCTCTAGTGTTCTGTGATTCAGTGGTTGGGATGCTATTATGCTGCTTCTTCCTCTATATGTGGTGCATTTGTGTGAAAGAGGAAACAGTTGATGGAGAACCCTGGAATCCTCAAGCTCACTTAACTTGCTGCTCGTGAAGAAGAAAATCTGATTTTGCCACTTGGAAAAACAAAGCAGCTTTAACTCCTACATTGACTGCTAGAAACTTGGGTTGTGCTCCCAGGGTTTTTATAGGTGTTCTTAAACCCCCTCAGTGCTCATTGGAATAAATACACAATAAATAATAAACACAGAAAATTGATCTATAGTAAGCATGTATTAAGTTGTATTGCTCTTGTCTGCCTCTGGAAAATCCATTGCTCAGATTTTCTGGGTTTTGTTGGAAGGGACAGAAATTATCTTCTGTGAGGTGTGTGTAAGTAGGTTTACTTAGATTTTTTTATTTAAAATATTTATATGTTTTTAATTTTTGCCCCCCTCTTTACTACTTTGTCAGAAGCTTATTTTCAGTTTGTCTTTGCTTTGTTTTATTATGTATCATAATTTATTATTGAACTAAAGGAACTCTAGAGTCAAGAAACCAGAATACTAAAGGTTCAAAAGGCATCAACAACATGAAGAGAAGGAAACAGAAGTTACTTTGTAGAGTCTTACCTTCTCTCCATTGAAAATTGATCATTTGGATTATTTTTTTGGCTGATTTCTTCAGTCTGATTTTTCAGCAGAAGAGGCCTACCTAAAAGGTATTTTATTTTAGTGTTAGCTCAAGAAATCTTTCTTGTTCCCTAATGCTATAGGATATGTCTTCTCATTGGGCTGTTCCACTTTTACTAATGTTTATCACTCTGGGTTGCAGTCTACTGAGGACTGATTGCATGATCCTCTTACACACTTTGGCAGATATCATCATCAAAAGTGCTAGCTCATAGAGGTATAGAATCATAGAATCAGAGAATAATCATAGAATCAGAAAATTAATCATAGATTCAATTACAGATTCATAGAATTAATTATAGAATCATAGAATCATGCATAGAATCATGCATAAAATCAGTCATAGAATCATAGAATCATAGAATAATCCTAGAATCAGTCACAGAATCATAGAGTCAATCATAGAATCACAGAATCAATCAGAGAATCAATTATACAATCATAGAATCACTCATAAAATCAATCAGAGAATCATAGAATCAGACAATAATCATAGAGTCAATTACAGAATCATAGAATAAATCATGGAATCACAGAATCAATCATAGAACTAATAATGGATTCACAGAATCAATCACAGAATCATAGAATCAATCATAAAATGAATCAGAATCAGTCATAGAATCAATCCTAAAATCAACCATAGATTCATAGAATTAATCATAGAATCATAGAATTAATCACAAAATCAATCATAGATCCATAGAATTAATCATAGAATCATAGAATTAATCATGAAACCAATCATAGATTCAGAGAATTAATCATAAAATCATAGAATTAATCACAAAATCAATCATAGAATCAATCATAGGATCACAGAATCAATCATAGATTCATAAAATCAATTATAGAACCAATCACAGATTCATAGAATCAATCATAGATTCATAGAATCAATCATAGATTCATAGAATCAATCATAGATTCATAGAATCATAGAACCAATCATAGATTCATAGAATCAATCATAGAATCATAGAATCATTGAATCAATCATAGATTCATAGAATCATTGAATCAATCATAGATTCATTGAATCAATCATAGATTCATAGAATCAATCATGGAATCATTGAATCAATCATAGGTTCATAGAATCAATCATAAAATCATAGAATCAATCATAGATTCATAGAATCGTTGAATCAATCATAGATTCATAGAATCATAGAATCAATCATAGAACCAATCATAGATTCATAGAATCAATACAGAATCCTTCAGCTGCTGCTCACAGGCCCTGTGCTCCAGGCCCCTCTCCAGCCTCGCTGCCCTTCTCTGGACTTCCTCCTCCAGCACTTCAATGTCCTTCCTATAGTGAGGGGCCCAGAACTGAGCACAATACTTGAGGGGTGACCTCCCCAGTGCTGAGCACAGAATGAATTTAACATCTTGGTACAATGAAATATTGCATCCAGTTCTGGGTTCAAGAGGGACAGGGATCTGCTGGAGAGAGCCCAAGGAAGGGCTGCAAGGATGCTGAAGGGCCTGGAGCAGTGCCTGGGGAGGAGAGGCTGAGAGCCCTGGGGGTGCTTAGTGTGGAGAGGAGAAGGCTGAGAGGGATCTGCTCAATGTCAACAACACAATACCAACCGGAATAAGCAGAGTTCCCATTACTTCTCTTCACCAGCATTCTGCTGGAGCACAACATAACTTTTTTTGTTGTTGTTTTCAGAATACTGAGAAAAAAATAAAAAAATAAAAATATATGAATTTATGCCAATGGTTCCTGCCACTGAGAATCCTCTGTGAGGCTTTCTTATTCTGCTCTGTCTGCAAAAGAAACGATGCCACGATCGCTTAGCCACGTGAGGTTGATTGTGTGCATCTCAGAGGAATCATGTCCTAATTTAAGATGACAGCATTGTATAAATTATAGGTTGCTACCAGGGTGAAATGAAACTGTAAAGAAAGAAGGCTCTGTCTGAAAACTTTCACCTCCTGTGAAATTGGAACAAAGCATCTTCAGAAGAGAAACACAACAAAATCGCCTCCAACACCTTTTGTGGTGCTGAAAGGCATTCAGAGAAGTTTCTCAGGTGAATGCCCTGAGTGGTTCACTTCCAGAATAAGGAATTTGGGTGCGAATGGAAGGGGAAAATAAAATCAGCCCAAAAGTCTCAGCCTTGGAATATTTTTCACCTGGAATTTTGCACTGCTTTTGTTTTGTTTTGTTTTGCTTGTTGTGTTTTGTTTTGTTTGTTGTGTTTTGTTTTGTTTTGTTTTGCTTTGTTTTGTTTTTTTTTTTTGTTTCACTTTTTTGTTTTTGTTTTTGTTTTGTTTTGTTTTGTTTGGTGTTTTCTTGATTTGTTTCCTCAGAAAAAGAAAGGAGCAGAACTGGAGGGAAGAGGACACTCCACTGCTCAG
Source organism: Indicator indicator (assembly GCF_027791375.1). Taxonomy (NCBI): domain Eukaryota; kingdom Metazoa; phylum Chordata; class Aves; order Piciformes; family Indicatoridae; genus Indicator; species Indicator indicator. The sequence goes on from NC_072015.1 coordinate 2,291,417, forward strand.
ACAGGACTGGGTAAGAGATCTCTTGTGCCAACTAAAGATTCACAAATCCCTGGGCCCCAGTGGAGTGCATCCAAGTGTGCTGAGGGAGCTGGTAGAAACTGTTGCTGAGCCTCTCCCCGTCATCTTTTAAAAGTGAGGTGCATTAAGAAGAGATCCAGGGAAGTTCTCCTCCCCCTACTACTCTGCCCTGCTCAGACCTCACCTGGAACATTGCATCCAGTTCTGGGCTGCCCAGGTCAGGAGGGACAGGGATCTGCTGGAGAGAGTCCAAGGGAGGGCTGCAAGGATGCTGAAGGGCCTGGAGCAGTGCCTGGGGAGGAGAGGCTGAGAGCCCTGGGGGTGGTTAGTGTGGAGAGGAGAAGGCTGAGAGGGATCTGCTCAATGTCTCTCAAGAGCTGAGGGCTGGGGGTCAGGAGGGAGGGGACAGGGACAGGCTCTGCTCAGCTACACCCTGGGATAGGGCAAGGGGCAATGGATATAAACTCCAGCATAGGAGGTTCCACCTCAACATGAGGAAGAAATTCTTCACTTGGAGGGTGACAGTGCTGTGGAACAGGCTGCTCAGAGAGGTTGTGGAGTCTCCTTCTGTGGAGCCTTTCCATCCCTGTCTGGATGTGTTCCTGTGCAACCTGCACTACATTCTCTGGTCCTGCTCTGGCAAGGGGGGGTAGGACTGGAAGCTCTCCAGAGGTCCCTTCCAACCCTTAACATCCTGTGACCCTATGATCCTGGGATTTTTATTTTCTTGTAGCTTGGCTTGAATCACAATCTGAGGTATCTGCACTCAAGTGATGTTTGTATCTTCTGCCATGCAAGTGTGAAAGAAATATCTAAAGCATTGCTGCACTTGTTTGGTTTCAGTTTGAAGGCTACCTGAACTTTGAAATGTAATTCTGTGAGCTGTAAGGAGCTCAGATCAAGACATTTTTTAGAAGCCTGTTTATATCTTACAGCCTTGATTTGGTGATTTTTCAGTCTAGACCTGCCAGGAACAATGAAAGGCATTTTTAGTTTTGGTTTTGTTATGAAAAAAAAATCTGTTATAGTTTAACAACCCTATCTGAAAAAAAAAAAAAAAAAACAAACCAACAAAAACTAAATGATAAAAAATCTTCTCTTTCTTCAATTTCTTCACTATTTGTCCCATAGCATATTTATTGTTTCTAGACTGACTGACTTCTAAAATACAGATTGTCTAAAGAAATTTTAACACCCCACAAGGTCCTCAGGCTGCCCAGTGGGGTTGTGGAGTCTTCCTTTTTGGAGATATTCAAGACCTGCCTGGATGTGTTCCTGTGTGACCTGCTCTAGGTGATCCTGCTCTGGCAGGGGGGTTGGACTGGATGAGCTCTCAAGGTCCCTTCCAACCCCTAACATTCTGTGATTCTGTGCAGTGAGTGCTGAAAGTCTCCAGAGAAGGAGACTACACAACCTCTCTGAGAAGCCTGTTCTAGGGCTCCAGCACCCTCACAACAAAGAAGTTCTTCCCCACGCTGAGGTGGAACTTCCTGTGTTCCCCTTTTTCTGCTGCCCCTCATCCTATCCAGGGCAACAGTGAAAAGAACCTGGCACATTCTTCTAGGGACTGTGTCCTGGCAGAAGGAGAGGACACAGTCTGAAGCTGCAGCAGGGGAGGTTCAGGCTGGATGGTAGGAAGAAATTCTTCCCAGAAAGAGAGATTGGCCATTGGGATGTGCTGCCCAGGGAGGTGGTGGAGTCACTGTCCCTGGAGGTGTTTAAAATCAGACTGGATGAGGCACTTAGTGCCATGGGATAGCTGGCTGGATGGTGTTGGGTGATAGGTTGGACTTGATGATCTCTGAGGTCTTTTCCAACCTGGTTCATTCTGTGATTCTGTATTTCTGTGACTCTCACCCTTCAGATACTTGTAAATATTGATCAGATCCCAGCTCAACCTTCTCTTCTCCAGGATAAACTGCCCCAGATTTCAGCCTTTCCTCCTAAGACAAATGTTCCATAACCTCTTGGCTCTGAGCTACCTATCTGGTTAAAGCTGTCTCTGCACACTGCAGGGTGGCTGGACTAGATGACCTTTAAAGGTCCCCTTCAACCTAAAACATTCTAAATTCTATGATTCTGAGGTTCTCTTTCAGTGAAGAGTGTAGTAAGAAATATTCCTCTGTCATTGATTTGTAATCGTTTGAGGTAATTCTATTCTTTGCCCCCTTAAGAACAATTTTTCATAGTATTTCTTTTTAATGTTGGCTTTGGGCAATGAATTGATAAGGAACAGATCTAATTATTCTTTTTAGAAGTGCTGTGGCAATACATAAGGTAAAAAAAATAACAATACCCTGGATGAGGGTATTAAGAGTACCCTCAGCAAGTTCTCTGATGTAGCAAAACCAGGGGGGGTGGCTGAGACCTCTCAGGCTGTGCAAGGGGATCTGGACAGGCTGAGAGCTGGCTGCAGGCAAAGCTCATGGAGTTCAATCAGGACAAGTGCAGGGTCCTGCATCTGGGGAGGAATAACAACAGGCACCAGGACAGGTTAGAGGCTGCCCTGCTGGGAAGCAGCTCCACACAGAAAGACCTTGGAGTGCTGGTGGGCAGCAAGTTCTGCATGGGACAACAATGTGCTCTGGTGGCCAAGAGAGCCAATGGGATCCTGGGGTGCAGCAAGAAAAGTGTGGCCAGCAGGGCTAGGGAAGTTCTTCTCCCTTCTGCTCTGCCCTGCTGAGACCACAGCTGCAATCCTGTGTCCAGTTTGGGGCTCCCCAGTTCAAGAGAGACAGAGACCTGCTGGGGAGAATCCAATGGAGAGCCAGGAGGAGGATTTGGGGACTTGAGCATCTCCCATGTGAAGAGAGACTGAGAGCCCTGGGGCTGTTTAGTCTGGAGAAGAGAAGACTGAGAGGGGATCTGATCAATGTCTATCAATAGCTGAGGGGTGGGTGTCAAGGGGAGGGGGCCAGGCTCTTTTGGGTGGTTCACAGTGATAAGCCAAGGAACAATGGGTTCAAACTTGAACAGAGAAGATTTCACCTCAACAGGAGGAGAAACTTCTCTACAGTGAGGGTGACAGAGCCCTGGCACAGGCTGCCCAGGGGGGTTGTGGAGTCTCCTTCTCTGGAGCCTTTCCAACCCCACCTGGATGCATTCCTGTGCAGACTGCCCTTAGTGATGCTGCTTTTGGCAGGAGGGTTGGACCTGATGATCTCTTGAGGTCCCTTCCAACCTCTAATGCACTGTGATGCTGTGAATGCTTAGAAGCCTGAAATTGCAAAATAAATACAAGTCAGTGTCTTTGTTGCTTTTTTGTTGCTTTTAGAAGCTTTTTTTTAATATTTGTGTTCTGTTGGAAAAGTGGAGCAGAAATGAGGAGGTGCAGTCAGGAATGCCAAGCAGCAAGTTGTAAGGAGTGAAAATGACAAGTGACAGCTATTGAGCTACACTCATCTGATAAGCTACCTTCTGTGTCAAGCTGCACATTATGGTAGCTGAAACTTGAAATAAGAAAATCCCACACTGAGCTTTCTGCACTCAATCCCACCCCCCCACCCACCCCCCCCCCCCCCACTCCCCACCACCCCCTTGGAAGACTTTTCTGCCCCCTGGGACTGGATTTGGTATCAGTTGGCAATAGATTGAAATGCTAACAGCTGATTCTGGAGACAACTTTTCTTGGGACTGTGAATAGTGGTCCTGTTCCCAGCAGGGATATAATGCACTGACAGGAAGCAACACAACCCTGGCTCCTTCAGCTCCCTGTCTGCTGGGAAGGGACAGGGAACAAAACACAAAAGCACACAGTTCACATTTGGATGTCTGGTGAATGTGCAAATCTGATGCATTGTTAATTTGATTCAGCAGAGCAAGCAGAAGACAAAAATCTGTTGTGGCACCATTATGTCTTGCCTTCATTTGTGTATGATATTTACCATGGCTTTCTTTCATCACTTGTTGTTAGTTGGTTTGTTGTTTGTTTGTTTGTTTGTTTTTTGTTTTTTTTTTTTTTACTAAATGTTCATTTACAAAACTGGGAAAGTGTAATTAAATAGGAAACACTCAGTGGCTGAATAGCAGCCAGCAGTGTGCCCAGGGGGCCAAGAAAGCCAAAGGCATCCTGGCTGGGATCAGCAATGCTGTGTCCAGCAGGAGCAGGGAGGGGATTGTCCCCTGGCACTCAGCTCTGGGCAGGCCACACCTGCAGTGCTGTGTCCAGTTTTGGACATCTCAATGCCAGAGAGATGTGGAGGTGCTGGAGCCAGGGCAGAGCAGGGCAAGGAAGCTGGGAAGGGCCTGGAGAAGAAATCTGATGAAGAGACTGAAGGAGCTGGGGATGGTTAGTTTGGAAAAGAGGAGGCTAAGGGAGACCTCCTGGCTGTCTCCAGCTCCCTGCAAGGAGGTTGTGGAGAGCTTGGTGCTGGTCTCTTCTCACAGGTCATTAGTGACAGAACAAGAGGGAATGGCTTCAAGCTGCTGATGGGTAGGTTTAAACTGGACATTAGGAACAAATTTTTCCTATCAAGAGTGGTCAGGGATTGGAATGTGCTGGGCAGGGAGGTGGTGGAGTCCCCAAGCCTGGCTGTGTTTGCAGGTGGTTTGGCTGTGGTGCTTGGGGCTGTGGTTTAGGGGTGAGCCTTGCAGAGTAGGGTTCTGGGTTGGACTTGGTGATCCCAAGGGTTTTCTCCAACCTGAATGTTTCTGTGATTCTGTGATATTCTAGCAAGTTTTGACTTGACATTTTAAAGAAGGAATTTCTTCAATAGATTGAAGATGACAGAGCAGAGGCAATAAGGGCTTCTGATTATGGTTATCCCAGATTACATCATTGATTTTTATGTCAGGATGTGCGGTGAGATGGGAAAGGGAGCCTTTAGAAAGTCAATAACTGTTTTGTTGGTTGGTTTGTTTTAGTTGTGAGGCATCTATATATATGGCAAAAAAAAAGGGAGTAAAATTCTTTCTGTAAGCCTGCAAAAAACTGACTGCAGATGTCACTAAGAAGCACGTCTTGGTGACATGACAGTATCAAAGGATCACACTCTCACAGTACATTAGAGGTTGGGAGGGACCTCCAGAGGTCACCCAGTCAAACCCCCCTGCCAAAAGCAGAATCACTCAGAGTAGTCTGCACTGGAATGCATCCAGGTGGGTTCTGAATGTGTCCAGAGCAGGAGACTCCACAACCTCTCTGAACAGCCTGTTCCAGGGCTCTGTCACCCTCACTCTACAGAAGTTTCTCCTCATGTTGAGCTGAAATCTTCTCTGTTCAAGTTTGAACCCATTGTTCCTTGGCTTATCACTGTGCACCACCCAAAAGAGCCTGGCCCCCTCCCCTTGACACCCACCCCTCACATATTGATAGACATTGATCAGATCCCCTCTCAGTCTTCTCTTCTCCACACTAACCACCCCCAGGGCTCTCAGTCTCTCTTCACAGGGGAGATGCTCAAATCCCCAAATCCTCCTCCTGGCTCTGCATTGGACTCTCCCCAGCAGGTCTCTGTCTCTCTTGAGCTGGGGAGCCCCAAACTGGACACAGGATTGCAGCTGTGGCCTCACCAGGGCAGACCAGAAGGGAAGAAGACCCTCCCTAGCCCTGCTGGCCACACTTTTCTTGCTGCACCCCAGGAACCCTTCGGCTCTCTTGGCCACCAGGCCACATTGCTGTCCCATGGGAACTTGCTGTCCACTTATGATTTTGTAGATTTCTGTCATATCTCCTAATCACCTCTTCCTGTGCTGAAGAGTTTTAGTTTTGTTTCCTGCTCTATAACTTGGCATTCTTGGTGACCTGCTCTGAACCTTTTCCAGTTCAACACTTCCCTGAGATGGGGCAGACAGTTGCTGAATTCTCAGTTGGAAAGGGAAGTATCCAAATGTGATTTTCCTCTCCTCCTCCATTTCATTTCTATAGTTTTATTTCTATTCATAAGAAAGTAACTGCAGAATGAGTCTGGATCTTTTGTTTGCACAGTCATTGCTTTTAATTTGATATTTTTTTCCCTGGCAATGTCAGGAGGTGACAACATGAATCTAGCAGTGCTTATCCACGTCCTTTAATTCCATCTGAAATCAAAGTGAAAATTTGAGGTCAAAGGGATATGAATCAGAGTCATTATTATGACTTAATGTGTTTCCAAATATAGATTTGAAACAGCTGAATTGATTTTAGATCTTCTGAAAATAATTAGTATACAATTCTCTTTCATTTTACTTACATTTTATCACATGAAGTTGTGTTCTCTTAGCTTCATAACTATAGCTTCAAAGTTTTAGGTTCTCTTACAGAATCACAAAGAATGTTAGGGGCTGGAAGGAACCTCCGAAGTTCATCCAGTCCAACTCCCCTGCCAGAGCAGGGTCACCTAGAGCAGGTCTCACAAGGACATATCCAGGTGGCTTTGGAATATCTCCAGAGAGGGAGACTCCACAACTGCCCCTGGGTAGCCTCTTCCAGTTTTAAATCACCCTCACAGGGAAAAAATGTTTCTTCAAGCTTCCATGGAATTTCCTATGCCTCAGCTTCCACCACTGCCCCTTGTGCTGGCACTGGGCATCACCCAGTAGAGCCCTGGAGCTCCTCTGCTATGAGGACAGGCTGAGGGATCTGGGGGTGTTCATCCTGAAGAAGACTCCAGAGAGACCTGATAGCAACCCTCCTGTATGTGAAGGTTGGAAATATCACTACAAGAATGATGGAGAGAGGCTGTTTTTAAAGGCCTGCAGTTACAGGACAAGGGGTAATGGCTTCAAACTAGAGAAGAGCAGAATTAGATTGGATGTGAGGAACAAGTTCTGCACCATGAGGGTGGTGGAACACTGGAACAAATTGCCCAGGGAGGTAGTTGAGGTCCCATCCCTGGAAATATTGAAGGTGAGGCTAGACAGGACTGTGGGCAACCTGATCTAGTTGGGGATGTCCCTGCTGAGTGCAGAGGGGGTTGGACTGGGTGAGCTTTGGAGATCCTTTCTAACCCATTCTGTGATTCTGTGTGATTCTGTGAAAATGTCACATTTAGTGTTAGCCATGATGTCATTGAGTCTGTGAGAAGGGAAAATACTAACGTTTGGAAATCAGAAGAGTTTATTGGCTGATGTCATTGAGAGAGGCAGGAGAGGTGTTATCACAGAATCAGCCAGCTTGGAAAAGACTTCAGTGATCATCAAGTCCAACCTATTACCTAATCCCTAACACCTCCTGACAACTAAACCATGGCTCCAAGTGCCACAGCCAAGCTTTTGTTGAACACCTCCAGGGATGGGGAATCCCCCACCTCCCTGGGCAGCACATTCCAATGGCCAATTACTCTTTCTGGGAAGAACTTTCTCCTCACCTCCAGCCTAAACTTCCCCTGGCACAGCTTGAGACTGTGTCCTCTTGTTCTGGTGCTGGTTGCCTGGGAGCAGAGCCCAACCCCCACCTGGCTACAACCTCCCTTCAGGTAGTTGTAGACAGTAATGAGGTCTGCCCTGAGCCTCCTCTTCTCCAGGCTAAACACCCCCAGCTCCCTCAGCCTCTCCCCACAGGGCTGTGCTCCAGACCCCTCCCCAGCCTCCTTGCCCTTCTCTGGACACATTCAAGTCTCTCAGTGTCCTTCTTAAACTGAGGGGCCCAGAACTGGACACAGTACTCAAGGTGTGGCCTAACCAGTGCTGTGTACAGGGGTACAATGACCTCCCTGCTCCTGCTGGCCACACTATGCCTGATGCAGGCCAGGATGCCATTGGCCTTCTTGGCCACCTGGGCACACTGCTGGCTCATGTTCAGCTGCTGTCAACCACTACCCCCAGGTCCCTCTAAACCTGGCTGCTCTCCTTGACCAAAGACTGAAGGCACATTACAGACTGCCCCCTTCTCTGTTACTGCTGAGCAATACCTCACTTGGGTAAAAGTGTACAGGAATGCATTTTTTATTTTTTTTTTTATATTTCTGCTTTCCTGGTTGCAAACGTGACACAAACATGGACACACTTTCAATCTCACTGAGTCTGACTCAGAAGCTCCAGCACTAGCATCCAGATGCATTTCCTAATTCTGTTTGTCACCATATTAGATTTTCCCCACTTACTGTGGCTAAAGCCTTGGATATTGAACTCATCTTCCCATAAACTGTGTTCTCAAGAGCAAAACCATAGAAAAGTCAGCAGAATTTGGGTATTTTTAGGCTTTTTTGTTTCTTTGAACACTTCAAAACCTCATCCAAGCATGAAATCCAAAATTGCACTGTATCTTTTGTGCTTTCAATATTAAACATCTTATTTTAACTCTCTTTAGACTTATTTGTAGTTATCCTTTGGGTACCTTTCTACTTGAAAACAAACAATCCACCCAAATCTATTTTCATTTATATATATATATATATATATATATATATATATATATATAAAATATATATTTTCTTCAGCTTTTCATCTTGATGAATATGCAGAAATTTCTAAATGCTTATATACTCCCTCCAGAACAGAGTTCAGAGAGTTGTCATCAGTGGCACAGAGTCAACTTGGAGGCCTGGGGCAAGTGGTGTCCCCCAGGGATCAGTACTGGGTCCAGTTTTGTTCAATATCTTTACCAATGACTTGGATGAGGGCATTGAGAGTGCCCTCAGCAAGTTCTAATGATACAAACTGGGGGGGTGGCTGACACCCCTCAGGCTGTGCTGCATCCAACATGACCTGGACAGGCTGAGAGCTGCCTGCAGGCAAACCTCATGGAGTTCAATCAGGACAAGTGCAGGGTCCTGCATCTGGGGAGAAATAACAACAGGCACCAGGACAGGTTAGAGGCTGCCCTGCTGGAAAGCAGCTCCACACAGAAAGACCTTGGAGTGCTGGTGGGCAGCAAGTTCTGCATGGAACAGCAATGTGCTCTGGTGGCCAAGAGAGCCAATGGGATCCTAAGATGGATCAAGGAAGCTGTGTCCAGCAGGGCTAGGGAAGTTCTTCTACCTCTCTACTCTGCCCTGCTGAGACCACAGCTGCAATCCTGTGTCCAGTTTGAGGCTCCCCAGTTCAGGAGAGACAGAGACCTGCTGGAGAGAGTCCAAGGGAGAGCCAGGAGGAGGATTTGGGGACTTGAGCATCTCCCCTGTGAAGAAAGACTGAAAGCCCTGGGGGTGGTTAGTGTGGAGAGGAGAAGACTGAGAGGGGATCTGATCAATGTCTATCAATATGTGAGGGGTGGGTGCCAAGGGGAGGGGGCCAGGCTCTTTTGGGTGGTTCACAGTGATAGGACAAGGAACAATGAGTTCAAACTTGAACAGAGAAGATTTCAGCTCACCATGAGGAGAAACTTCTTTAGAGTGAGGGTGACAGAGCCCTGGCACAGGCTGCCCAGGGGGGTTGTGGAGTCTCCTTCTCTGGAGCCTTTCCAACCCCACCTGGATGCATTCCTGTGCAGACTACCCTGAGTGATGCTGCTCTGGCAGGGGGGTTGGACCTGATGCTCTCTGGAGGTCCCTTCCAACCTCTGATATACTGTGAGACTGTGAGACTGTGATATTCAGAGCTTTTCCATTTTGTGATCTAGTTTTGTATGCCAGGATAGTTTGCAGTGTTGTTTGGGTTTTGGTTTTTTTTTATGTTTGTACTTCTTTGCCAAGGGATTTTAGGTTTATATCATTCGTATGTCAGTGGGAGGATTCCCCCCAAATTGTTTTTGGAAGCCTTTCAATGGTATAGACACAATAAAATATCTTCTATGCTGTGTCTCAAATCTGTAATAGATACAGAGAACTTCATAGTTCAGCTGATGAAGGTATCAAACATTACAATAGAGCTAATAGCAACCTTCCAGTATCTGAAGGGGGGTACAAGAAAGCTGGGGAGGGACATTTTAGGGAGTCAGGGAGTGATAGGAGCAGGGGAAATGGAACAAAACTAGAAATGGGTAGATTTAGATTGGATATTAGGAAGTTCTTCCCCATGAGAGTGGTGAGAGACTGGCAGAGGTTGCCCAGGGAGGTGGTGGAAGCCTCATCCCTGGAGGTTTTTGCAGCCAGGCTGGAGGTGGCTGTGAGCACCCTGCTGTGAAGTGTCCCTGTCCATGGGGGCAGTGGGGTTGCAACTGGCTGAGCCTTGAGCTCCCTTCCAACCCTGACAATTTTATGATTCTGTTTTCTGCAATGTCCAGCTTGTTTCCTGAAGGTTGTAAGTAAAACAGGGTTTGAAAAAAAAAAAAAAAAAAAAAAAAAAAAAAAAAAAAAAAAAAACACAACAAAACCAGAAATACTTTCAGAAAGGATTTCCTTGCATCATTGTAGGCATAATTGCTAACCCCCTGTAAAGCAGGAAGCCTTCCAATGCCAAGGATTGTTTGGCAGTCATTATCACAGCTGTCAGTTATCCACTGTAAGTAAAACTCTGGATGTACTCCCTACTGCTGGGGGGAAATGGCTGGCAAATGACCTTTTAATGGCAACCCACTGCATTTTGTGATTCCTATTTCTCCCTTTCTGGCCACTGTCAGCCACTCTTCTCTCCTCTCTTGTTTCACTCCATGCATGACATGGAGGGAAATAGAGTGAAAAGTGTTTGTTTCTCATTTCATCCTCTCCCATCCCTTTGTGGATGCAGTCTCTGAGAGGAACTCTTCTTATCACAATCTAATGAGCACTGTGGTGTCTAGAGAGCTAAAACATGGCATTATTTTAACACTGTTATCAGCTCTAAGGTAGCTTAAGCTGATGAGGTCCTGACAGATCTGCTGACTTTTCTCTAAGCCATTCACAAGGATGATTCCATTACATCCATTGTGTGTTTCCTCTGGAGGGAGTGTAAAAGAGAAGAAAAAAATAACCTTCCAGGTTTCAGACCAGATTGTTCTAAAAGAAGATTTTGTTCACCCTAGCAGGCAATCAAGCAGCTCTCCGAGATATTCATGGCCTGGCTGATGACTCTTTTCTTTCAAGATTTCATTCACTAATTAATTTGGAAATTAAATCAGTCAACTTGCAGCTCATGCTGCAGCTTAAAGGCACCTTGCTGGAGATTCGGGGGGAGGGGGAGGTTTGTAATAAAAAGATGCTACAGGTAATGTTAATTTCTGATTAGATTGGTTTCCAGAAGTATGCAAACTGTTATTCAGGACCAGATTTAATCCATTTAATTATTGGAGAATGTAGTCCACTTTTTAAAACCCAGTGATGCTCAGAAGCACCTCAATGGGATAACAAGAGTTCAGTGAAGGGAAATACCAAGTCCTGTGCTGAGGAGGAATATCCCCAGATACCAATGCACACCAGAGGTTGGCTGACTGGACAGAAACGGGACAGAAAGTTTGTTGAGAAGGACCCTAGGGTCCTGGTAGACATCAATCTGACCATGAGCCTGTGATGTGCCCTTGTGTCAAACAAGGCCAAGATCATCCTGGACTGTGGTAGAAACACAGGCAGGAGGAGGTCAAGGGAGGTGATCATTCCCCTCTATTCAGAACCTGTGAAACAATGTCTTAAGTACTTTGTGCATCTTTGAGTTCTTCAGTGCAAGGAAGAAATGGAGATGCAGGAGCAAGTCCAGCATGAGGTCATAGATATTTATAAATGTTTAAGGGACTTCTATTTATTGATTTTTATTTGTAATTACACAGAATCACAGAATTAACCAGGTTGGAAAAGACCTTTGAGATCATCAAGTCTAACCTATCACCCAACACCATCTAATCAACTAACCCATGGCACTAAGTGCCTCATCCAGGCTAATTTTAAACACCTCCAGGGACAGTGACTCCACCACCTCCCTGGGCAGCACATCCCAATGGCCAATCTCTCTTTCTGGGAAGAATTTCTTTCTACCATCCAGCCTAAACCTCCCCTGGCACAGCTTGAGACTGTGTCCTCTTGTTCTGGTGCTGGTTGCCTGGGAGAAGAGCCCAACCCCCACCTGGCTACAACCTCCCTTCAGGTAGTTGTAGAGAGCAATGAGGTCTGCCCTGAGCCTCCTCTTCTCCAGGCTAAACACCCCCAGCTCCCTCAGCCTCTCCTCACAGGGTTGTGCTCCAGACCCCTCCCCAGCTTCGTTGCCCTTCTCTGGACACATTCCAGCATCTCAACATCTTTCTTGAATTGAGGAGCCCAGAACTGGACACAGGACTCAAGGCGTGGTCCAAGCAGTGCTGAGCAGCACAGGGCAGGATGAGTTCCCTGCTCCTGCTGGCCACACTATTGCTGATGCAGGCCAGGATGCCATTGGCCTTCTTGGCCACCTGGGCACACTGCTGGCTCATGTTCAGCTACTATCACCCAGCACCCCCAGGTCCCTCTCTGCCTGGCTGCTCTCCAGCCACTCTGTCCCCAACCTGTAGCACTGCCTGGGGTTGTTGTGGCCAATGTGTAGAACCTGGCACTTAGATGTGTTAAATCTCATGCCCTTGGACTCTGCCCACCTGACCAGCCTGGCAAGATCTCTCTGTTAGAGGCCTCCTACCCTCTAGCAGATCAACACCTGCCCCCAGTTTGGTGTCATCTGCAAACTTACTGATGATGGACTCAATCCCCATGTCCAGCTCATCAACGAAGACATTGAACAGGACAGGGCCCAACACTGCAGTGATTCAGTTTTTTTCCAGCTCTCTCCAGTTTGTTTCTTCATTTCAGTTTTAGCATATGCCTTAAATTCTGTATTTCTTGGTTTGTTTTCTTCAGACCTTACCCTTTTTGTTTGCTTCTTTCTTTAGTTGGTTGGTTTTAGGGTTTTGTAGCTGTTGGGTTTGGTTTTGTTCTGTTTTTGTTTGGTCTTAGTTTGGGGTTTGGTTTTGTTTTGGGTTATATTTTGTCTTTGTTTTGCTTTTGGTTTTGGTTTGGTTTTCTCTATGTTTTGGTTTGGTTTTCATTTGGTTTTGGTTTTGGTTTGGTTTTCTTTTGGTTTTGGTTTGGTTTTCGCTTGGTTTTGGTTTGGTTTTCTTTTGGTTTTGGTTTGGTTTTCTTTTGGGTTTAGTTTGGTTGGTTTGGGTTGGCTTTTTTGTTTGATTGTTTTATTTTGCTTGGGGTTTTTTTAGGCTTTTCTTTCAATTGTTCTCCCATGTTAAAATTCTTTGAAACATAAAGACTTGAATTTTAATTTCTTTTTCATGAAATCTCAAATTTACTTGATATGATTTCTCTGTATCTCTCAAAGCTCCATATATGCCTTGTTTATTTCAGATAATCTCCTTGTACTGTTGCTTTCATACATTAACATGATTATTGAGAATTCACAGGAGATTTTCCACTGCAACTCCTTAGCTATTAAACTATGGCAGAATTGCTTTTAAATAAAAAGTTGTCTAGCTGCATGCCTGTTTGCAAAAGTCTTGCTTTTGATAAGCAATTGGCATGAAGGTTCTGTTGCTGAAGACTGATACAAGCAGCACAAGTTAATGGTGCTATGCCATATTTAACAATTCACCTCATCATAGAATTGTCAGGGTTGGAAGGGACCTCAAGGCTCAGCCAGTTCCAACCCCCCTGCCATGGGCAGGGACACCTCACACTACAGCAGGTTGCTCACAGCCACCTCCAGCCTGGCTGCAAAAACCTCCAGGGATGAGGCTTCCACCACCTCCCTGGGCAACCTCTGCCAGTCTCTCACCACCCTCATGGGGAAGAATCTCTTCCTAACATCCAATCTGAATCTACCCACTTCTAGTTTTGTTCCACCCCCCTGGTCCTATCCCTTCCCAACACCCTAAAAAGTCCCTCCCCAGCTTTCTTGTAGCCCTCTTCAGATACTGGAAGGCCACAAGAAGGTCTCCTCAGAGCCTTCTCTTCTCCAGCCTGAATAGCCCCGACTCTGTCAGTCTGTCTCCATAGAAGAGGTTCTCCAGCCATTTACTTATTGTGTCTGAAGAAGGGGTTAGGTACAAAGGTTAAATAGATGCTAATTCAACTTTTCTACTATTGCATTTTGTCTCTCACAAATTGAACCAAGTAATCTGCTCCTGGTAATGTGTTTGGGTTGTTTTTTTTTTTTTTGGGTTTTTTTTTTTTTTGGGGAGGGGGGTTGACACTCACTAGAACAATCAGATTCATAAAAATGTTTGTTTGTTTGTTTGTTTACAGGCTATATCAATATTTTTATAAATAAAATTAATTTAACAGCAAATTGAATTTAGAACACCTCTAGGACTAAGAGGAGAGAAGGGAGGACTCAGAGAAAAATGACAGAGTATCTTTAACAAATTTATTCAGTCCTTCTTTTCTAGTTTTTGCCCTCTCTGTCCTGTAGGTAAAGTCTGAGAAAAAGGGGATGTAAAAACATTTTATATTATAAATCACAAGTTTGTGTCTTGACTTAGTCAAGAAACTGTTAAACCCCCATAACTAACAAGCAAAAGCTCAGCAAGATCACATTTGGATGCTTTGTTCTAATGTGCTGAGGAACTGCTGAGCAGATTGGCTTGGGCTGCAGCTAGGACTTGCTGGATCAAGTGGAAGTTTTAGTTTTAATTCTTCTCTTGTTGGTATTCTCATCTTGCTTCCCATCATGATAATCCTGGTCCCCAAGGGGAACTTGTGAAGGTGATGTTAAGTTCACAGTGAGGGTTGTCAAGATGCGTAGTGAAGAAATGTCAGGGAGGCTTAAGTAGTAAATTAATTGTTTAATCCAACAGCTCCTGCCCTCATTAGAGAGAAAACTGGCCTTGCTTTTTACATCTTGAGGTTAAAAACAGAACTTGTTCCATGGCTGTTGAAACTTTCTGAAGGAGACTTGCTAATAAGTTTGGGATTTTTCTTGGCCAAGCCTATGTGGTGTGCATATCAAACTGAAAAGCTGAGGTTTTGTGCTGTTTGTTTTTTTTTGTGTGTGTGTGTAAGTGTGTGTTCATGAAAAGCCACCAAACCTCATACTCCCTTTTCCTCATTCCACTTCAGCTTTTGAAATGTTGTGTCTTTTGCCTCAGGCAATCTAGATCACTTCTTCACTGGAAAACAACACCTAGTGAAAGATAAGCAGAGCAGAGGGGGTGATTCTCATAGAATCACAGAATTGTCAGGGTTGGAAGGGACCTCAAGGCTCAGCCAGTTCCAACCCCCCTGCCATGGGCAGGGACACCTCACACCACAGCAGGTTGCTCACAGCCACCTCCAGCCTGGCTGCAAAAACCTCCAGGGATGAGGCTTCCACCACCTCCCTGGGCAACCTCTGCCAGTCTCTCACCACCCTCATGGGGAAGAACTTCATCCTAGCATCCAATCTGAATCTACCCTCCTCTACTTTGCTCTCATGAGACCCCACCTGGAATACTGAGTTCAATTCTGGGGCCTCCAACACACGAAGGGCATCAGACTGTTGCAGTGGGATTGGAGGAGGGAATGAAGATGAACATAGTGGTGGAGAACCACCCCTATGAGGACAGGTTGCAAGAGTTTGGTCAGTTCAGCCTGGAAAAGGCTCTGGGAAGACCTTGCAGTGGCTTTCCAGTATCAGAAGGGACCTACAGGAGAGCTGGGGAGGGACTTTTTACAAGACCGTGTTGTGAGAGGCAATGGCTCTGAGTTTCAGGAGGGTAGATTGGATATTAGAAAGCAATTCTTTCCAGTGAGGGTAGTGAGCCACTGGAATAGGTTGCCCAGGGAGGTTGTGGATGCCCTTTCCCTAGAGGTGGTCAAAGACAGGTTGGACAGGGTCTTGAGCTACCTAGTCTAGTGGAAGGTGTTCTTGGTCATGGCAGGGGGATTGCAACTAGATGATCTTCAAGGTCCCTTCTAACCCAAACCATTCTATGATTCTAACTCACAAGATTTCACCCCAAGGAAACATGAGTGAGCCTCAAATCTTGGATGTATTTGTAATACTGACTTGCAGTTGAAAAGAAGTCAATGCAAATTGTGCTGTGTGGATCTTTAGTGCATTAAGCATGGAAGCAAGGGAGCTGAATTCTCCTCTTAGCAGTCAGTAAATTCCAGCTGCAGTGCATTTGCTGCGTTGGTACCAGCAGTGCAAAAGAGAATCCAGAGAGCAGGCATCCACAAAACCTGATGGAGCTCAATGGAAATGTGGGGAGAGAAAGAGGAGATGAAAAGGAAACTGATTGTGTAGGAATCAAATAATGAGGGAAAACAAGTGAGGAGGAGAAAGGGGAGTGAGAAATGAAAGAATATTTGGAAAGGAGTCTTCCTCTCTGTTGAGGAAGTGATAAAGAGGAAACTGAGGTGACTGTTGTGCATTCCTGAAAGGCAATGCTGTCTGTGATGTTGTGTGTGGCACAAATCATGAAAAAGAAAGATAATTCCAATAATCACCATGTAAGCTTACATCAAATGGGTTAAGAACACTGCATTAGAGACAGCTGAGAGGAAAGATTGATGATGCTGTGTTGAATTCTGCACAATTCATAGAATCATTGGAATCAGAGAATCATAGAATGGTCTGGGTTGGAAGGGACCTCTGAAGGTCACTTAGTCCAAGTCCCTCTGCAGGCAGCAGGAGCTTCAAATCTTACACATGTCAACCATGATATTTAAGAACCTAATAATGCCAGCAGAACACTACATAACAAATTAACATGTGAGAAGGAAAGCTTGGGCCAGGTAATGCAGAGTGATAAGGTCTAATGCATTAAGAGTGTCAGGTAATGATAGGAGCAGGGGGGATGGCAAAAAAAAGCTAGAAGTGGGGAGATTCAGATTGGATGTTAGGAAGAAATTCTTCCCCATGAGGGTGGTGAGAGACTGGCAGAGGTTGCCCAGGGAGGTGATGGAAGCCTCATCCCTGGAGGATTTTGCAGCCTTGACAGGCTGGAGAGGTGGGCACAAACCAACCTCAGGAGGTTCAACAAGACCAAGGGCAAGGTCCTGCAGCTGGGTGGAGGCAATCCCAAGCACATCTACAGGCTGGGCAGGGACTGGCTGGAGAGCAGCCCTGAGGAGAGGGACTTGGGGGTGCTGGTGGAGGAGAAGCTCAGCAGGAGCTGTCAATGTGCACTTGCAGCCCAGAGAGCCAAGCAGAGCCTGGGCTGCAGCAGGAGAAGTGTGGCCAGCAGGGCCAGGGAGGGGATTCTCCCCCTCTGCTCAGATCTGCTGAGACCACACCTGGAGTACTGCATCCAGTTCTGGAGCCTCTGTTCCAAGAGGGCTATGGACATGCTGGAAGGTGTCCAGAGCAGGGCCATGAGGATGATCAGAGGGCTGGAGCTGCTCTGCTGTGAGGACAGACTGAAAGAGTTGGGGCTGTTCAGTCTGGAGAAGAGAAGGCTCCCAGGAGAGCTTCTTGTGGCCTTCCAGGATCTGAAGGGGGCTCCAAGAAAGCTGGGGAGGGACTTTTTAGGATCTCAGGTAGTGACAGGACTGGGGGGAATGGAATAAAGCTGGAAGTGGGGAGATTCAGGCTGGACATGAGGAAGAAGTTCTTCCCCATGAGAGTGGTGAGAGCCTGGAATGGGTTGTGCAGGGAGGTGGTTGAGGCCCCATCCCTGGAGGTGTTTGCAGCCAGGCTGGATGAGGCTCTGGCCAGCCTGATGTAGTGTGAGGTGTCCCTGCCCATGGCAGGGGGGTTGGAACTGGCTGAGCCTTGTGGTCCCTTCCAACCCATGACTGATTCTATGATTCTGTGATTCTCTGAGGCCTTTTTGCTTTGCTGTGGATGTGGGGAATTGTTCTGCATTTTCTTTATGCATGCACAATCATTATTCCAGGCTAACTCAATGAGTATAGGAAGAGAAAAACTCATGTTAAATGTATGCCAAATGAGGGGATGTTTGTAATGGCCCAGTCCTGACAAATGGTTGTTCATTGATTGACAGTTTTCCAAGGAAAGCACATTTCCACTACAGAACAAAATAACCCCAAAACAACAAATATATCCTGGGAAGGTTGGTGAAATGAAAGCAGAAAGGTTTTGTAAGGCATCAACAGCTGAATTTTAAGAACCGGAGCACCTCTCCTATGAAGAGAGGCTGAAGGAATTTGGTCTGTGCAGCCTGGAGAAGAGGAGGCTCTGGGAAGACCTTAGAGCTGCACTTCAACATCTGAAGGGGACCTACAGGAAGGCTGGGGAGGGACTGTTTATAAGAGCTTGGAGTGATAGGACAAGGTTCAATGGCTTAAAACTGGAGCAGGGGACATTTAGGTTAGACATCAGGAGGGATTTCTTCACAAAGAGAGTGGTGAAATACTGGAACAGTCTGCCCAGGGATGTGGTTGAGGCCCCATTCCTGGAGACATTCAAAATCAGCCTTGTGTAGCCCTGGGCAGCCTGATCTAGTTGGAGGTGTCCTTGCTGCCTACAAGGGGATTGGACAAGATGACTTTTGAGGCTCCAGTCCAACCCAATGCAATTATGAATCAAAGCAAAAAAACTCAGCTATATTAGCTGCTGACAGTCCTCCCACCTCCTGACTTTCAGAGAAAATAAAAAAATAAATTCTTTTTTTTTTTCATATACCTGAATTTAGATTAAAATTAAACAACATTTCAACTGTTGTCTCCTTGGACAGGCATACAACTGAGGTGCACATTTCCTTGGGAGTAGAAAGGAATTCTTTAATCTGCAGATGAATGAAATGAATGGTGTTCTAACCCTAGTCATCAGTTGGTCTCGCAGGAATTCAGCTGTGAGACTGGATTTTCAATTCCTGTTTCCTAGCCTTTGTTCTGGGTGCTGCTTTGCCCTGACATTTAAGCTGATGTAGCTTATTAGCAACCCTGACTTATTTATTTGGTCAGTCCCTTTAATATTATGCTGACTGCATCTTCCCACTGTAAAGCTTTTGTCACTTTTCCTGTGCTTGGACTTCTGTGAAGTTCCTTTCAATGTCCTTGTGCCTTCTCCATCTCTTATTTTGTATTTATTTTGGCTACCCAGCTTTACAAATTATTATCACACTTTAATATCCTCCAATCCTTTTCTATACATGACTTACATTCATAGAATCATAGAATCAACCAGGTTGGAAGAGACCTTAAGATCATCCAGCCCACCTATCACCCAGCCCTAAGCAATCAACCAGACCATGGCACCAAGTGCCTCATCCAGGCTTCTCTTGAACATCTCCAGGGATGGTGACTCCACCACCTCCCTGGGCAGCACATTCCAATGGCAAATCTCTCTCTCTGTGAAGAACTTCCTCCTAACATCCAGCCTAGACCTCCCCTGGCACAGCTTGAGACTGTGTCCTCTTCTTCTGGTGCTGGTTGCCTGGGAGCAGAGCCCAACCCCCACCTGGCTACAACCTCCCTTCAGGTAGTTGTAGACAGCAATGAGGTCTGCCCTGAGCCTCCTCTTCTCCAGGCTAAGCAGTCCCAGCTCCCTCAGCCTCTCCTCACAGAGCTGTGCTCCAGACCCCTCCCCAGCCTCATTGCACTTCTCTGGACACCTTCCAGTACCTCAACATCTCTCTTGACTTGAGGAGCCCAGAACTGGACACAGGACTCAAGGTGTGGTCTAAGAAGTGCTGAGCACAGGGCAGGATGACCTCCCTGCTCCTGCTGGCCACACTATTGCTGATGCAGGCCAGGATGCCATTGACCTTCTTGGCCACCTGGGCACACTGCTGGCTCATGTTCAGCTGCTGTCACCCAGCACCCCCAGGTCCCTCTCTGCCTGGCTGCTCTCCAGCCACTCTGTCCCCAGCCTGTAGCACTGCTTGGGGTTGTTGTGGCCAAAGTGTAGAGCCCTGCACTTAGCCTTTTTCAATCTCATCCCATTGGCCTCTGCCCACCCATCCAGCCTGGCAAGGTCCCCTCTGCAGAGCCCTCCTACCCTCCAACATTCTGTTTGTCTTTGCTGATTAACTCAGTCATCAACACACCTTGTAGAGAATTGCATCCAAATACTGAAGGCACAAATGAAAGAAGACAAATTCTTGGAGGAAAATGAAAACACTTGTAAATGAAGTTGTTCTGCTGGTGTTTTGAAAGGAAAAAGATAAATGAAGGTCCTAGAACACAGAATTAAAAATTAGAACAAACAAAGTGAAAAAAAAAAGACTAAATTAAGTTGCTTAATGAGACAATACTCAGAGTAATCTTTGCTCCTCTTGAAAGTCTCCAGAGAAGGAGACTCCACCACCTCTCTGGGCAGCTTGTTCAGGTGCCCCATGAGCCTCACAGTGAAGAAGTTCCTCCTCATACTGAGGTGGAACCTCCTGTGCTGGAGTTTCTATCCATTGCCCCTTGTCCTATCCCTGTGACTGTAACTGTAACTGAGTTCTTCAGGGATTTTATACTGAATTTCTAGAAACCAGACATCTGCTGTGGGAAACAAAATTAAAGGACATTACTCCTTTCTTCAGAAACAGACAGGACTGGCCTGAGTGTTCATCAACTCATTGAATAGTTTAGGGTAGAAGGGACTTTAAACATCATCCTGTTCCAAGTTCCCTGTGAAGGACAGGGACACCTCACACTAGATCAGGTTGCTCAAGACCTTGCCCTACCTGGCCTAGAAAATCTCCAAGGAGGGAGCATCCAAAACCTCCCTGGGCAACCTTTTCCAGTGTCTCACCACCCTCTCTGTTAAAATCTTCTTCCTAATCTCCAGTCTAAATCTGCTCTCCTCAAGCATATTCTGCACCAAACACTTCCAAAACCTTTTGGCTTCTAGTTTTCTATCTTTTGTTCTTCCTTCTCCTCTCTTTCACCATTTCTAGCTTCTAGCTGTACACTATTTGTCCTTGTTTTCTGCATTTATCTGCTTTTCTGTCTCTACTTCATTATATGTTTTGTTGTTTTTTTGGGTTTTGGGGTTTTTTACCTCTTTATGCCCCCAGCTTTCTTTCTCTGTCTTCTGAAGTATTTGCAACCTCATCAGTTGTATTTGATTTGGTTTGGATAATCACAGAATGGTCTGGGCTGGAAGGGACCTCCAAAGCTCATCCAGTCCAAACCCCTCTGCACTCAGCAGGGACATCCTCAACTAGATCAGGTTGCCCTCAGCCCTGTGGAACCTCACCTGGAATATCTTCAGGGATGGGAGCCCAACCACTTCCCTGGGCAACCTGTTCCAGTGTTCCACCACCCTCATAATTGGACCTGATGATCTTGAAGGTCTTTTCCAACCACTGTGATACTGTGATTCTGAGGAAATGTACAGAGCCAGTGCCTTGGGGAAGAGTAAGGGGGAAAAAAAGAACACCTGAGATATATTCTCTTTATTATTTTTGAAAGAATTGTTTCTATGTCTCTATGCCTGCAGTCAGTAAGTTCTGCTTTCTTGACTTCTTTAGAAAGGGCTACCAGGATGGTTAAGGGACTGAGCACTGCCCTATGAGGAGAGGCTGAGAGCCCTGGGGCTCTTTAGTTTGGAGGAGACTGAGAAGGGATTTAATAAATGTTTCTAAATATCTGAGGGCTGGGGGTCAGGAGGGAGGGGACAGGCTCTGCTCAGTTGTACAAGGGATAGGACGAGGGGCAATGGATAGGAACTACACCATAGGAGGTTCCACCTCAACATGAGGAGGAACTTCTTCACAGGGAAGGTCACAGAACCCTGGAGCAGGCTGCCCAGAGAGGTTGTGGAGTCTCCTTGTGTGGAGCCTTTCCAGCCCTGTCTGGATGTGTTCCTGTGTGCCCTGTGCTAGATTCTGAGGAGGGTTGGACTGGAAGCTCTCCAGAGGTCCCTTCCAACCCCTAACACCCTGTGTGATCCTGTGATTCAAGATACTTAGATTTTTGTTTGTTTGTTTGCAGAACAACACCTGAGATTTCCTAAAATAGTGAAGCACCTGCTTTGCTCTGGAGAAAATAACACAGATATGGGTTGAAAGATTCCTAACTGCTTCAGTATAATTGGAACTAGACATTTTCAAAGGCCTTGCTTCCTCTGAAGAAAAGAAAAGGACAGCCTGACAGTGATTGTTTTGAAATTCTACAGGCTGCTTGTGAGTGTGGCTGATCTGCCTTTATTATTGAAATTACCTCAGGTTATGTTGTGCCTCATAACATTGGCAAGCCAAATGCTGACTTGGGGAACTGATGAGGAGCCCTGGTGTAAGGTTATTCAACTCCTTTGCAACAAATCACAGTCTCACAGTATATCAGAGGTTGGAAGGGACCTCAAGAGACCATCAGGTCCAACCCCCCTGCCAGAGCAGCATCACTTAGGGTAGTCTGCACAGGAATGCATCCAGGTGGGGTTGGAAAGGCTCCAGAGAAGGAGACTCCACAACCCCCCTGGGCAGCCTGTTCCAGGGCTCTGTCACCCTCACTGTAGAGAAGTTTCTCCTCATGTTGAGCTGAAACCACCCTCATGGGGAAGAACTTCTTCCTGATGTCTAATCTAAATCTCCCCTCCTCTAACTTAGATCCATTCCCTGTGGTCTTGTCCCTTCCCAATACCCTAAAAAGTCCCTCCCCAGCTTTCTGGTAGCCCCCTTTAGATACTGGAAAACCACAAGAAGGTCTCGTTGGAGCCTTCTCTTCTCCAAACTGAACAACCCCAACTCTCTTAACCTGTCCTCATAGGAGAGGTGCTCCAGCCCTCTGATCATCCTCGTGGCCCTTCACTGGACACCTTCTAACACACCAATATCTTTCTTGTAATCAGATTGCAATCTTTGGATGGTATTGCAAATAGTTCATTGTGTCCTTCGATGCAAAAGGTTCAAATATTCTTAGAGAAGAATAATGAAAAAGAATAATGAAAAGGGTTAAGTATTGACACTGGCAGGTATTATGATGTTTCTGTGCAGTTGTGTTCAAAGAGACTTTCTCCTATGATTAAAGATCACAGAATCACAGAATGCTAGGGATTGGAAGGCACCTCCAGAGGTCATCAATCATAGAATAGAATAGAATAGAATAGAATAGAATAGAATAGAATAGAATAGAATAGAATAGAATAGAATAGAATAGAATAGAATAGAATAGAATAGAATAGAATAGAATAGAATAGAATAGAATAGAATAGAATAGAATAGAATCAAGAAGGTTGGAAAAGACCTCAAAGATCATCAAGTCCAACCTGTCACCCTACACCTCATGCCTATCTAAACCATGGCACCAAGTGCCACGTCCAATCCCCTCTTGAACACCTCCAGGGATGGTGACTCCACCACCTCCCTGGGCAGCACATTCCAATGGCCAACCACTCTCTCTGGGAAGAACTTTCTCCTCACCTCCAGCCTAAACCTCCCCTGGCACAGCTTGAGACTGTGTCCTCTTGTTCTGGTGCTGGTTATCTGGGAGAAGAGACCAAACCCCTCCTGGCTACAACCTCCCTTGAGGTAGTTGTAGACAGCAATGAGGTCACCCCTGAGCCTCCTCTTCTCCAGGCTAAACAGTCACAGCTCCCTCAGCCTCTCCCAACAGGGCTTGTGCTCAAGGCCTCTCCCCAGCCTCCTTGCCCTTCTCTGGACATGCTCCAGCAATTCAACATCTTTCCTAAACTGAGGAGCCCAGAACTGGACACAGTACTCAAGGTGTGGCCTAACCAGTGCTGTGTACAGGGGTACAATGACCTCCCTGCTCCTGCTGGCCACACTATGCCTGATGCAGGCCAGGATGCCATTGGCTCTCTTGGCCACCTGGGCACACTGCTGGCTCATGTTCAGGCACCTGTCAACCAGTACCCCCAGGTCCCTTTCTGCCTGGCTGCTCTCCAGCCACTCTGACCCCAGCCTGTAGCTCTGCATGGGGTTGTTGTGGCCAAAGTGCAGCACCTGGCACTTGGATTTGTTGAATCATAGAATCAGTCAGGGTTGGAAGTGACCACAAGGCTCAGCCAGTTCCAACCCCCCTGCCATGGGCAGGGACACCTCACACTACATCAGGCTGGCCACAGCCTCATCCAGCCTGGCTGCAAACACCTCCAGGGATGGGGCCTCAACCACCTCCCTGCACAACCCATTCCAGGCTCTCACCACTCTCATGGGGAAGAACTTCTTCCTCACATCCAGTCTGAACCTCCCCACTTCCATCTTTGTTCCATTCCCCCCAGTCCTGTCACTACCTGAGATCCTAAAAAGTCCCTCCCCAGCTTTCTTGGAGCCCCCTTCAGATCCTGGAAGGCCACAGGAAGGTCACCTCAGAGCCTTCTCTTCTCCAGACTGCACAGCCCCAACTCTCTCAGTCTGTCCTCACAGCAGAGCAGCTCCAGCCCTGTGCTCATCCTCATGGCCCTTCTCTGGACACCTCCCAGCATGTCCATAGACCTCTTGTAACAGAGGCTCCAGAACTGGATGCAGTACTCCAGGTGTGGTCTCAGCAGAGCTGAGCAGAGGGGGAGAATCCCCTCCCTGGCCCTGCTGGCCACACTTCTCCTGATGCAGCCCAGGCTCTGCTTGGCTCTCTGGGCTGCAAGTGCACATTGACAGCTCCTGTTGAGCTTCTCCTCCACCAGCACCCCCAAGTCCCTCTCCTCAGGGCTGCTCTCCAGCCCGTCCCTGCCCAGCCTGGACTTGTGCTTGGGATTGCCTCCACCCAGTCCATCCCTCCTGCAAAGCAGGACCACTTAAGACAGGTGACAAAGGAAAGCATTCGGATGGATTTTGAAGATCTCAAGAGAAGGAGACTCCCCAACCTCTCTGGGCAGCCTGCCCCAAGGCTTTGTCACCCTGCATCAAAACATTTTTCCTCATGCTGAGATGGAATTTCCTCAGAATGAGTTAATGTCCATTGCCCCTCATCCTATCACTGGGCATCACTGACTAGAGACTGGCTTCATCCTCCTGACAGCCACCCTCCAGATATTTGAAGACATTGATAAGGTCCCCTCTCAGCCTTCTCTTCTCCAGCCTAAACAGCCCCAGGTCTTTCAGCCTTCCCTCACAAGAGAGATGCTCCACTTGGTGTCCATTTCATTTAGCCAAACAATACTGTTAAGAAACTTTTTTCTCCAATGAATAACATCATTAGGAGTAACTAAACCTGGTTTTATCATTGATTATTTTGCTATTACCTGCAAATAAAAAGAAAAAAAATAAAAGGCAGTTGGTTCATGTCCCTGTGGTATGGAAGAAAGGAGGAGGGGAAGAAGAAGACTTTTAGCTCCTGATTTGGGTGAGCCAGGTTATCTTCAGCATATAAATAGAAGAATCAATTACCTCAGAATCTATATGAAGATAATTTTGCCTGAGCAGATAATGAACTGTTTTTAGTGATGAAACTGAAAATGAATCCATTACTAATAATGAGGCTGAGGATGCAACAGGATTGCACACCACATAAATCATAGGGGCAAAGAAAATAAACAGAGAAAGTCAAGGGCATTGCAGCAAGAGGAAGCCTGCCCTGGCATCATGGAGATGTGCAATGGCTGGGGATAAAAGTTTCAGTTGACATGGCCAGCCTATATTTTTGCCAATAAAAGAAATGCTCTGTGCTATAGGGTTTAATTGCTTTTGGAAATCACAGCTCCTACATTTGGTAATGTTAAATGAATCACTAGGCCATGTTCATGGACAGCTGTTAGTAAAATTCCAGCATGTCAAAGGAAAAAAAAAAAAAGGCCAAAAATGGATTCATAGAATTCTTAATAATATATGTTGGGAAAGCACATGGATATTTTCTCCTTTATCTGTGGTCCTCCAGTGTTGAAGGACCAAAATGCATTCTATTTTCTGTTTTTGCCCAGCCTTAATGATTTTTTGTCATATATCTTAGGGACAGTTAGATGACAGTAAAAGGATGAGAGCTGAGAGTTAAGGCTCACATATGCTAAGAGGAACCAGTTAGATCATTTGTCTGCCTGAGTCTTTAATCCTGCCTGGAATATTAGGGTGGAAGGTTTGCAGTGAATGCAGTGATTCCTTTTCAATTTAGGATTTAGTTCAAAACTTCAGGAAGTCTGCCAGTCTTCATTCACCTTCATACCTTGGTTGCTTGGCCACACAAATGAAGCATTTCATAGTACTGTCAGGGTTGGAAGGGACCTCAAGGATCATCCAGTTCCAACCCCCTGCCATGGGCAGGGACACCTCACACCACAGCAGGTTGCTCACAGCCACATCCAGCCTGGCTGCAAAAACCTCCAGGGATGAGGCTTCCACCACCTCCCTGGGCAACCTCTGCCAGTCTCTCACCACCCTCATGGGGAAGAATTTCTTCCTAACATCCTATCTGAATCTACCCACTACTAGTGTTGCTCCATTCCCCCTGATCCTATCACTACCTGACACCCTAAGAAGTCCCTCCCCAGCTTTCTTGGAGCCCCCTTCAGATACTGGAAGGCCACAAGAAGCTCTCCTTGGAGCCTTCTTTTCTCCACACTGAACAACCCCAAGTCCCTCAGTCTGTCTCCATAGAAGAGGAACTCCAACCTCCTGATCCTCCTCATGTCCCTTCTCTGGACACCTTCCAGCACATCCAGATCTTTCTTGTAATAGGGGCTCCACAACTGGATGCAGTACTCAAGGAGGGGCGTGGGGGGTCTCAGCAGACTGGATTGTCTCTCTCTACTTGTCATTGGTGAAGCCACACCTCAAATACTGGATTCAGTTTGGGGCTCCTCACTACAGGAAAGACACTAAGGGGCTGGAGCATGTCCAGAGAAGGCAACAAAGCTGATGAAGGGTCTGGAGAGTGGGTCTGGTGAGGAATGGCTGAGGGACCTGTAGCCTGGAGAAGAGGAGGCTGAGGGGAGACCTCTTTACAACTCCCTGAAAGGAGGTAGGAGTGAGGTGGGGGTCATGCTCTTCCCCCTCCTTTCAGGTGATAGAACAAGAGGAAATGTCCTGAAACTGTGTCAGGGGAGGGTTAGGTTGGAGGTTAGGTAAAAATTTCTGTAGTAAAAGAGTGGTCAGGGATTGGAATAGGTTGCCTAGGGAGTGGTGGAGTCACCATCCCTAGAGGTGTTCCAGAAATGTGTGGACATGGCAGTTTAGGACATGGTTTCATGGCTATGGTGGCCTTAGGTCAATGGTTAGAACTGATGGTCTTAGAGGGTTTGGGTTTGTTTTTATTTTTTTGCAACAGAAACAATTCTATGCTTCTAAGAAATGTAAATAAGAAAAGGATAAAGTTTGCAGCAACTTCCTTAAAAAAATAAATAAATAGAGGTTGTGTTTCCATGAAAAAGATTGTTTACAAAAAAAAAAAAAAAAAAAGAAAAAACAAAAGGATGAGAACATCTCCATTAGATCTATGCCCTTAATAAATCTTCTGAAGCTTACCAAAGATTTTTCTTATAGCTTTCCTTTCATTTGATTTCACTGAGATTGGAAATAAGATGCTGGCTGTACTCAAGGCTATTGTATATTGCAATGCAATGTGATTGAAGTACTTCTGGGTGCAAAATCATTTCCTTGCCTACTGTTTACTAGTTCTGTTTCTCAGGCATTACCCAAATGGGATGGGATGTACTTTCCTAAGGAAATGAGGAGGAAAATGCCATTATTCTCTCTGTTTCTAAAATGTTTATCTCCTCTTGAAAGTGGTTGTTGCTAGCTGGAAATGAAAGACTAAAGTAGCTTCTACTCTGATTTATATTGGAGACTGGCAGTTCAAAAGAAAGAGCAAAATACTCAGTTCTCTGATGATGATGCAAAGGTCTGGGGCAGAAATAAGATAAATTCTCAGTGGTTATCATTGTGTTTGCATTACCTAAATCCTAAAAAATAAAACCAAACAAACAAAAAAACCCACAAAAGGAAATCAACAAACCCCTCCAAACCTCAGCTGAAAAGCTATTGAACACTGCTGCTTATTGCTAATTTTTTTTTTCTCAAATACCTCTTCTTAAGGCAGTTTTTAAGCTTTCTCTGCTCTCATGTGCTAACTAAAGACTCACAAATCCCTGGAGCCCAATGGGGTGCACCCAAGAGTGTTGAGGGAGCTGGCAGAAACTGTTGCTGAGCCTCTCCCTGTCATTTTTGAAAAGTGAGGTGCACTAAGAAGAGATCCAGGGAGGTTCTCTTCCCCCTACTACTCTGCCCTGCTCAGACCTCACCTGGAGTATTGCATCCAGTTCTGGGCTCCCCAGTTCAGGAGGGGCAGAGATCTGCTGGAGAGAGTCCAAGGGAGGGCTGGAAGGATGCTGAAGGGCCTGGAGCACTGCCTGGGGAGGAGAGGCTGAGAGCCCTGGGGGTGTTTGGAGAGAAAAAGGCTGAGAGGGGATTTGATAAATGTTTATTAATATCTGAGGGCTGGGGGTCAGGAGGGAGGGGACAGGGACAGGCTCTGCTCACTTGCACCCTGGGATAGGACAAGAGGCAATGGAAATAAACTCCAGCCCAGGAGGTTCCACTTCAACATCAGGAGGAACTTCTTCACTGGGAGGGTCACAGAGGCCTGGAGCAGGCTGCCCAGAGAGGTTGTGGAGTCTCCTTGTGTGGAGCCTTTCCAGCCCTGTCTGGATGTGTTGCTGTGTGCCCTGTGCTGGATTCTCTGGTCCTGCTCTGGCAGGGGGGTTGGACTGGAAGATCTCCAGAGGTCCCTTCCAACCCCTAACATCCTGTGAGCCTGTTTTTCCTTCATTTCCTTGCAACCACTTTAAGCAGAATGCTTCCAACAAGTGTATGACAGAAGTGTCTCCTTGGGTAGAATAAATTTATTCCTTTTTAACCTACATACAATGGAATGAAATAACTTACACCAAAAAAAAAACCCCACAAAACAAACACAAAACCCCCAACAAAACCCAAACCAAACACAAAAACAAACACAAAAAAATCCAAACAAACAATCAAAACCCAGAAAAGAACACAAAATCAGATCAACCAAACAACCCAAATCCCCACGGTGTTTTAGGAAATCATGGACTTCTTTCCTAGCTGTATAGTGGAAACATTTCCAGCACACAGAAAGATTCAAAGGAGGTCTAAAACATTGTGGTTTGATCTTCCTTCTCTGAGATGGGTTGGCTCCTTTTAATGAGGAATGCATGGTGCCTGCTGAGACCACAGCTGCAATCCTGTGTCCAGTTTGGGGCTCCCCAGCTTAAGAGAGACAGAGACCTGCTGGAGAGAATCCAAGGGAAAGCCAGGAGGAGGATTTGGGGACTTGAGCATCTCCCCTGTGAAGAGAGACTGAGAGCCCTGGGGCTGTTTAGTCTGCAGAGGAGAAGACTGAGAGGGATCTGATCAATGTCTATCAATATGTGAGGGGTGGGTGTCAAGGGGAGGGGACCAGGCTCTTGTGGGTGGTTCACAGTGATAAGCCAAGGAACAATGGGTTCAAACTTGAACAGAGAAGATTTCAGCTCACCGTGAGGAGAAACTTCTTTAGAGTGAGGGTGACAGAGCCCTGGAGCAGGCTGCCCAGGGGGGTTGTGGAGTCTCCTTCTCTGGAGCCTTTCCAACCCCACCTGGATGCATTCCTGTGCAGACTACCCTAAGTGATGCTGCTCTGGCAGGGGGCTTGGACCTGATGATCTCTGGAGGTCCCTTCCAAGCTCTGATATACTGTGAGACTGTGAGACTTTGTGGTTTTTGTTTGCTCAGTCAGTGTTGTGAATGCAATTTCTTATCTGCTGGAAACCACCAGACTAAAGAGAGTTGCCACAAAAATTCTTAAAAAGTTCTACTGTTAGAGAAAGGAAATCAGCATCTGTGCTTGGTCTTTCATATGCTTTTTTTTTTTTTTCTCTCTGTTAAATTATTAATTCCCAAAGTGGAAAAAAACCCAACCAAACAGAATAAACCCAATGCTAAAATCAGTGTTGGAGACAGGAGAGTGAAGCCTTTCAGGAATGTTACATTTCTTCCTAGCATGCATTGACCTAGAACTGTTCATTATGTTGGGAACAACTCCATATGGCAGAGCTGGCTCAGAAGAGCCAACTTGGAGTGGCTTTCCATTTTAATTCAGACCCTCTGTCCAATGTGGGAATTGTTGGTTGATGAAAAACTCCACATGAGCCAGCAGTGGGCACCACCAGCCCTGCAGGCAGCAGGGTGCTGGGCTGCATCAAAAGCAATGTGAGCAGCAGGGTGAGGGAGGTGATTCAGTTTTTCACCATGAGAGTGGTGAGAGCCTGGAATGGTGGTTGAGGCCCCATCCCTGGAGGTGTTTGCAGCCAGGCTGGATGAGGCTGTGGCCAGCTTGCTGTAGTGTGAGGTGTCCCTGCCCATGGCAGGGGGGTTGGAACTGGATGATCCTTGTGGTCCCTTCCAACCCTGACTGATTCTATGATTCTTCCCCTCTGCTCTCCTCTCATGAGACCCTACCTGGAGTACTGAATCCAGTTCTGGGGCCCAAAACATGAGAAAGATCAACCTGCTGGAGTGGGTCCAGAGGAAGGTCACAAAGGTGATCAGGAGGGGGGAGCACATCTCTTGTGAGGACAGGCTGAGGGAGGTGGGGCTGTTCAGCCTGGAGGAGAAAAGGCTCTGGGGAGACCTTACAGCAGCCTTCCAGTACCTGAAGGGGGCTACAAGAAATCTGGGAAGGGACTTTTTACAGGGGCTTGTGGTTATAGGATGAGGGACAATGGCTTTAAGATAGAAGAAAGAAGATTTACACTGTATGTGAGAAGAAATTCTGTACAGTGATGGTGTTGAGACATTGGAACAGGGAGGTTGTAGATGCCTTCTCCTCCCTGGAGGTGTTCAAGCCAGGGTCTTGAGCTACCTGGTCTAGGGGAAGGTGTCCCTGCCCATGGCAGGGTGGTTGGAACTAGATGATCTTCAATTTCCCTTCCAACCCAAGCCATTCTAGGATGCTAACTCACAAACAAAGAAGATTCCATCCCAAAGAGACCTGAGTGAGCCTCAAATCACCACGCTGGGGCTCTGCTATATTGGTAATATTGACTTGCACTTGAAAAGAAGGCAATGCAAATTGTGCTGTGTGGATCTTTAGTGCATTAAGCATGGAAGTAAAGGAGCTGAATTCTCCTCTTAGCAGTCAATAAATTCCAGCTGCAGTGTATCTGCCTCTTTGGATCTAGCAGTAAATGGGCAGAGAGTCTGCAGTTAGTTGCCAGCTCTAAGTGACAACTGAAGTTCTTTCACAGCAATAATGACTGTAGGGGGTTGAAAATTCCCCTCCCCAACACTGACCTTGTTACAAGATCTATTGTTAGCTTCCAGCTCTGGCTTGGTATGATATATTAGGCATTGGAACAGGCTTCCCAGGGAGGTGGTGAAGTCACCACCCTGGAGGTTTTCAAGGAAGAGGCAGACATAACACTTGAGGAGATGGTTTAATGTCCACGGTGGTATTAGGTGTACAGTTGGACTTCATCATCATCAAGGTCTTTTCCAAATCAAAATGTTTCTGTGACTCTTCACCAGGATTTGTAGTCTGGATTCAAGGTACACTCTCTGGTGGAGTCCCTCACATATTTTTTGACGGACTTCTGTTAAATGCTGAATGGGATCTCACATTTTAAGTGCAGCTAAATGCTGTGGCAGTTGCAGCCTTTTGTCTGTGAGTTGAGGTTTGCTGTCATGTCATTTCAGATGATTTTATGTCTGGGGAAGTTGTGGTGGTGGAGGAAAAATTAAAAAATCAGAAGAAAAAGAAGGAAATAAAGAGCTGTGACTGAGGTGGTTATGGCAGCTCACACTTTCAGAGTGCAACACAGATAGCAGATTTTGAAGGCATCTCTTCTGTAGCTCCTGAATCACACGTGCCAAACACTGAGCAAAGGATCATAGGACTGACATTTTAATTGTTTCCTTGTTCTGTTCACAGAAAGAAAGAAAGAAAGAAAGAAAGAAAGAAAGAAAGAAAGAAAGAAAGAAAGAAAGAAAGAAAGAAAGAAGGAAAAAGAAAGAAGGAAAGAAAGAAAGAAAGAAAGAAAAAGAAAGAAAGAAAGAAAGAAAGAAGAAAGAAAGAAAGAAAGAAGAAAGAAAGAAAGAAAGAAAGAAAGAAAGAAAGAAAGAAAGAAAGAAAGAAAGAAAGAAAGAAGAAAAAGAAAGAAGAAAAGAAAGAAAGAAAAGAAAGAAAAAGAAAGAGAAAGAAAGAAAGAAAGAAGAAAGAAAGAAAGAAAGAAAGAAAGAAAGAAAGAAAGAAAGAAAGAAAGAAAGAAAGAAAGAAAGAAAGAAAGAAAGAAAGAAAGAAGAAGAAAAAGAAAGAAAGAAAGAAAGAAAGAAGGAAAAGAAAGAAGGAAAAAGAAAGAAAGAAAAAGAAAGAAAAGAAAGAAAGAAAGAAAGAAAGAAAGAAAGAAAGAAAGAAAGAAGAAAGAAAGAAAGAAGAAAGAAAGAAAGAAAGAAAGAAAGAAAGAAAGAAAGAAAGAAAGAAAGAAAGAAAGAAAGAAAGAAAGAAAGAAGGAAAGAAAGAAAGAAAGAAAGAAAGAAGAAAGAAAGAAAGAAAGAAAGAAAGAAAGAAAGAAGAAAGAAAGAAAGAAAGAAAGAAGGAAGAAAGAAGAAAGAAAGAAGAAAGAAAGAAAGAAAGAAAGAAAGAAAGAAAGAAAGAAAGAAAGAAAGAAAGAAAGAAAGAAAGAAAGAAAGAAAGAAAGAAAGAAAGAAAGAAAGAAAGAAAGAAAGAAAGAAAGAAAGAAAGAAAGAAAAACACATTTCTAATTAAGCTCTTTATTGTCATCTTGTTTAAATGGAAGGGAGAAAACTGACAGATTCAGCCTTAATTTTTGAGACAGCTGAGGAAAAAACAGGACTAGGTAGCCAGAAAGCAAGAAGCTGCACCAGTGCAGGTTAGGAGGGGATCTGCTAGAAAGCAGCCCCAAGGAGAAGGAGCTGGGAGTGCTGGTGGGCAGCAAGTTCTGCATGGCACAGCAATGTGCCCTGGGGGCCAAGAAGGCCAAGGGGGTCCTGGAGGCATTCAGAGGAGTGTGGCCAGCAGAGGCAGGGAGCTTCTCCATCCCCTCTGCTCTGCCCTGCTGAGGCCCCACCTGGAATATTGCATCCAGTTCAGAGCTCCACAGCTCAAGAGGGACAGGGATCTGCTGGAGAGAGTCCAAGGGAGGGCTGCAAGGATGCTGAAGAGCCTGGAGCAGTGCCTGGGGAGGAAAGGCTGAGAGCCCTGGGGATGCTTAGTGTGGAGAGGAGAAGGCTGAGAGGGATCTGCTCAATGTCTCTCAAGAGCTGAGGGCTGGGGGTCAGGAGGGAGGGAGAGGGACAGGCTCTGCTCAGCTGCAGCCTGGCATAGGACAAGAGGCAATGGATGGAAACTGCAGCCTAGGAGGTTCCACCTCAGCAGGAGGAGGAAATTCTTCCCTGAGAGGGTGCCAGAGGCCTGGAGCAGGCTGCCCAGAGAGGTTGTGGAGTCTCCTTGTCTGGAACCTTTGCAGCCCTGTCTGGATGTGTTGCAGTGTGCCCTGTGCTGGATTCTCTGCTCCTGCTCTGGCAGGGGAGCTGGACTAGAAGCTCTCCAGAGGTCCCTTCCAACCCCTACCACCCTGTGAGCCTAAGCTCCTGTAATCATCTGCTCCACCCTTGTCTCATGTGCTTGCTTTTCCCCATGGCAGCTGTGAAGTGACAGACTAGAGGAGATGAATTTGCCCTTTCAGCAGAGGGTTTTTTGTGCTATTGTGGACCAGCTGACACACTCCAGTGTGCTGCTTCCCAGTAGTTTGGTAGGACACACTTCAAAACTAAATCATAGAGCAACAGGAAGGGACTGATTTTGCCATCTGATCTGTGAATCTTTTGTCATTTCTTTGTCTTTGACATATTTGTGCAGTTTTAGCAAGCATATTACAATGCTGCAGTAGGTTTTATGATACTTTGCTATTTGCAGAGCAGCATATGCTCAGTTTATTAGTTCCTGTTCCCTGGATTATAAAAGAAAAAAAAAAAAGTCCTCTTCAGCTTTATTATTTTTAACATTTGCTGTTTCCTGCTTAGTTGTACAAACAATTCCAGATTTGATAGCAGGCAATACTTCCAACTGTTTATTAGTTTAGCTGCAGCTTAATCTTTCATCCAGATACTAAACTGAGGAGTGGAAATGAGAGCTATAATCCTGTTTGATTTCATCATTTGGGAAGAAATTGGTACACAAAAGCTGTCTTAGGGGACAGAAAAAAAAATCAACATGGAAGAGTTCTGATCTTGGTGATATCTACCCAAGTTTATCAGACTGCTTTAAGTGGTCTGGGATGGAAGGGGGAAGATGCAATAGTCAAATCTTGCCACACAACTGCTGCTAACTTTACACCCTCATAACAAGCTTGGGGTGAGAAAAAAAAAAGGATGAGAGAAACATTATGTGAAAACTTTGCATTTACTATGGGTGTGGAAGGAATCAAGGAGGCTGGATCTGTGGGATTAGTGAGGCCATTCATGTCTTTTACCAGTAGGCCTTGGAAGTGTGAAGGTTTTGCAGACAAGACATGGCTCTCCACTAATAAAAAATAAAGGAAAGGAAAAGAAAGGAAAGGAAAAGAAAAGGAAAAAAAAAAAGAAAAGAAAAGAAAAGAAAAGAAAAGAAAAGAAAAGAAAAGAAAAGAAAAAGAAAAGAAAAGAAAAAGAAAAGAAAAGAAAAGAAAAGAAAAGAAAAGAAAACAAAAGAAAAGAAAAGAAAAGAAAAGAAAAGAAAAGAAAAAAGAAAAGAAGAAAAGAAAAAAAAGAAAAAAGAAAAGACATAGAGATATATCACTAAATGGAGGTGTTGGGTAGAAGGATGGACTTGAATCATGGATTCATAGAATGGTTTGACTTTGAAGGGACCTTAAAGATCATCTAAATCCAACCCCTTTACCATGGGTAGGGACAACTTCCATTGGCCCAGATTGCTCAAGGCCTCATCTAACCTGGTCTTGAACACCATCAGAGGGAAATTCCACAACCTCCCTGGGCAACCTGTTCCAGTGCTTCACCATCTTTACTATATATAAAAAAAAAATTATTTATCTCATCCAATAGAAAGTAATTCTTTAAAGTCAGGGTGGTGAGACACTGGAGAGGTTGCCCACGGATGCAATAATCTTAGAGGACTTTTCCAACCTTAATGGTTCTATGAATCACAGAATCACAGAGAATCATAGAAGGTTAGGGGTTAGAAGGGACTTTGAAAGATCATCCAGTCCAACCCCCTGCCAGAGCAGCATAACATAGAGTAGGTCACACAGGAGCATGTCCAGGCAGTTTTTGAAGGTCTCCAGAGAAGGAGGCTCCACAGCCCCTCTGGGCAGCCTGCCCCAGGGTTCTGCCACCTCACAGGGAAACAATTTGTCCTTATGTTCATGGGGAGTGTCCTCTGCTCCAGCTCACACCCATTGTTCTTTGTCCTTTGGACATCATTGAGCAGAGCCTGGCTCCATCCTTCCAACACTGCCCTTCACATCTTTCTAACCATGAAAATCAACTCCTCAGTCTCCTCTTCTCCAAGCTCAAGAGCCCTCAGCCTTTCCTCAGCAGGGTGAGGTTCCACTGCCTTCATGTGTAATCTGGTGTAGGTGCTCCTGCTCTGGCAGGGGGCTTGGACTGGATGATCTTTGGAGGTCCCTTCCAGCTCCTGAAATTCTGTGATTCAGTGATTCAGCATCTTTGTGGCTCTGTGCTCGACTCCCTCAAGCAGTTCCCTGAGTTCCTGCTTGAAGTGAGGGGCCCTGAACTGGGCACAATATTCCTGATGTGACCTCACCAGGACAGAGTAGAGGGGGAGGAGAACCTCTCTCAACCTCCTAACTACACTGTTCTAATAAGGGCAGATTTAGATGGGATATCAGGAAGAAGTTCTTCACTATGAGGGTGGTAGAACACTGGAACAGGTTGCCCAAGGAGGTGGTTGAGGCTCCATCCTTGGAAATATTCAAGGTAAGACTCAATGAGGCCATGGGCAGCCTGATCTAGTTGAGGATGTCCCTGCTCACTGCCAGAGGGGGTTGGACTGGATGACCCTTGGAGGTGCTTTCTGGCCTGGACCATTCTATGCTTCTATGATTCTATAATAAACCCCAAGATGCCATTGACCTTCTTGAGCACAAGGGCTCATTGCTGGCTCATGAAATCATGCAGTTCTCTTTTTGTGCCCAGCTGAGCCTAATTCCGCCACTAAACAATGGAGAAGGGGGAAAAAAGTAGTGGCAGAAAGGGGGTGAGACTCAAAAAACATCAAAAAGCTTCAAAACCACCCAGGGAGGTGGTGGAAGCCTCAAAAAAAAAAACTCAAAAAGCTTCAAAACCACCCAGGGAGGTGGTGGAAGCCTCAAAAAGCTTCAAAACCACCCAAGGAGGTAGTGGAAACCTCAAAAAAAAAATCAAAAATCTTCAAAACCACCCAGGGAGGTGGTGGAACCCTCAAAAAAATCTCAAAAAGCTTCCAAACCACCCAGGGAGGTGGTGGAAGCCTCAAAAAACTTCAAGAAGCTTCAAAACAACCCAAGGAGGTAGTGGAAACCTCAAAAAAACCCAAAAATCTTCAAAGCCATCCAGGGAGGTGGTGGAAGCCTCAAAAAGCTTCAAAACCACCCAAGGAGGTAGTGGAAACCTCAAAAAAAAAATCAAAAATCTTCAAAACCATCCAAGGAGGTGGTGGAAGCCTCAAAAATCCTCAAGAAGCTTTAAAACCACCCAGGAAGGTGGTGGAAGCCTCAAAAAAACTCAAAAAAGCTCCAAAACCACCCAGGGAGGTGGTGGAAGCCTCAAAAAACCCTCAAAAAGCTTCAAAACCACCCAGGGAGGTGGTGGAAGCCTCAAAAACCTCAAAAAGCTGCAAAACCACCCGGAAGGTGATGGAAGCCTCAAAAAAACCTCAAAAAGCTTCAAAACCACCCAAGGAGGTGGTGGAAGCCTCAGAAAAACCTCAAAAAGCTTCCAAACCACCCAGGGAGGTGGAACCTGGAGGTTTTGAAGGCCAGGCTGGAGGTGGCTGTGAGCAACCTGCTCTAGTGTGAGGTGTCCCTGCCCATGGCAGGGGGGTTGGGACTGGCTGAGCCTTGAGCTCCCTTCCAACCCTGACAATTCTATGATGGAAAGATCAGTTTTGA
This sequence comes from Indicator indicator, assembly GCF_027791375.1. NCBI lineage: Eukaryota > Metazoa > Chordata > Aves > Piciformes > Indicatoridae > Indicator > Indicator indicator. Next base: position 2,328,071 of record NC_072015.1, read on the forward strand.
TTGATTCTAGATAAAGAACCAACCCTTAATTTTTGTTTATGCAACTCAGGAATTCTGAAGGTACTGAAGCAAGGCTGTGAGAGGGGTGGAAAAGGTTAAAGCTCTGATGGTTTAGAAACCTTTTTCGGTAGAATTCTTTTTTGGTGTAGCTTTTCTGTCGTCAGGTTGCCCTTACAGCAGCAGGGCACTCCAAGCACCTGGCAATCAGTGGTGAGGGAATTTCTCCTCACAGAAGTGGCACACTTTAGATTGGTTGAAAGCAGTGATTTTGTTGCAATTCATTTTTTGTGGGCTTTGTGACACCTTGCAATGGCCTGGTGCTTCAGCTCAGAAGTTTTCTGTAATAGGTGTTTTGTTTGGAGGAAATATGGGTTTCAGAAAGATTTTTTTTTTTGGTGGGTTTTTTGGTGTTTTGGTTTTCTGTTTTATTTTTTTTTCCATGAGACTGTGATGTGAATAGAAGTTGATATGATTAGTCATGACCTTGGGAGCTGGGCTCTGTGGTTCAAGTTTTCCTGCCTGTAAAGTGTGAGCTCTAACACTTAGATTGAAAATTTATGTGTTGTCTTAGCCCCTGTTGCACTGAGGTCTATCTTCTGGTGAATATTCTTTCATTCATAGAATCATGGAATGGTCTGGGTTGGATGGGACCTCTAAAGCTCAACCAGTACAACCCCCTCTGCACTCAGCAGGGACATCCCCAACTAGATCAGGTTGCCCACAGCCCTGTCCAGCCTCACCTTGAATATCTCCAGGGATGGAGCCTCAACCACCTCCCTGGGCAACCTGTTCCAGTGTTCCACCACCCTCATGGTACAGAACTTGTTCCTCACATCCAATCTAAATCTGCTCTTCTCTAGTCTGAAGTCATTTTAGAATCATAGAATCAGTCAGGGTTGGAAGGGACCACAAGGATCATCTAGTTCCAACCCTCCTGCCATGGGCAGGGACAACTCACACTAGAACAGGCTGGCCAGAGAGAAGTCATTGCCCTTTGTCCTATTGCTGCAGGCCTTTGTAAAGAGTCTCTCTCCATTCTGACTTCTTCTCTTTCAGTAGAAGACAAACTCTGTCATTTCTAACCTTCACATACACACACAGACTCACACGTACACGTCCCTACACCCAGCTGCCCTGAGCAGCTCATGGCTCAAACCCAGGACAAGCAGGAAAGAAGCAAAGCTCAGGCAGGTAAAATTGTTCTTCATTACTCTTTGTGGTAAGGAAGTGTGACGGCGACCATCTTGCCACCGCACTCCCAGAAACTGGATTTCTCTGGCAGGTCCTTTCACCTTGTCTCGCTTGATAGCCAAACCAGCTTGCAAG